>NC_083466.1:10167287-10182287 GCF_030014155.1 Tachysurus vachellii | reverse complement strand
TTGTTTGGGTTATAAGCAGCAAGCATCTCTTTATTAAATTTTGCCCAAAAGGTTCTACCTTTATCTTATCAGCACACACATTTTGCCACATGCATTGGTGTGATTTAGGCTTAGATTTTTATTTTTTCAGAAAGGGCTTCCATACAGTAATCCTACATCAAACCGTAGACATGTCATCCTTCCCACCTGTTTCATAAGAGGTGCATGAGCATGGTATAGCTACAGTATAGCCATATCTAGAAAGTTCTGGTGCGATGATGACAAAGATGAGCCTTCATTTCATCTGTCTGTGTTCTTCTGAGACTGTTAGCTTACAACATATGTGGTAGCACTAGTTGGCAAAGTGCTTCTAACATGATTTATATGTATCTCTAAGCCTGGTAACAACATCACCAGATAGTGAGTTCATGTCACAGAAATACAAATTACAGTTCTAGTGCTGGCCAACAGCCTGCTTGGGGCTCAAGGCCTTGTCTATATCATACCCAAAATGATTGTTTCCTCTTTAACAGAGGCCCCTATTTACAATTACTACTGAAAGTCTTAATATACCATATTATTCAGTGACTACAATAAAAATAATTGAAAGGGTGTGTTTTTCTCAATGGACCCTGGAAATATTAGAAGCTAATAAGAGCTTCACAATGTTGACATGTTTAACTAGCCATGTTTAACAATGTTTGTTAAAGTAGGTTTCAGACTGATCTAGAGCCTATCCTGATAACACTAGGTATGAGTTGGACCTACTGGTGAAAGTAGAAAAAGGGAAACCTGGGAAAGGTTTGTCAAAACACAGGTGGACCTATTTGCTAGTCATCCCCTTGTAATTTGTGTAAGCTGTGTACACACAGCTTGTGGTAGAATTTTTTTTATTATACTACTGCCCTTATCCTTTTGGTCACTACCAACAGCTCCTTTAGTCAATCGAACTCTCTTTTCCATCTCTCCAGAATAAGCACCCAGCACACTAACACTTGTCCAGTAGGGGCAAGGTCTGAATCTGAAGAGAACATGCTACTTTTTTTTAAGAGAGAACCATACCCTTATAATAGAGGGCTTTCACCACACTATGCAAACACCAGCTTTCAAGTGTGTATCAGAGGTTTCCTAAAAATCATTCTCAATATTATCCTGAACTAGCAGGGATGCTAACTCTATCCCCCAATATTCAGCACCTTTCCACCCTTGACTGAGTCCGACACTCAACTTAAACAGTTTTGACTTAACAATGAGACTGCAGAGACAACTCTTGCAGTGTTCATACAGAGAACAGATTGCACAAAGTATTAACCCAGATACCCCATAGTCTTGCAGTACCCCCCACAACAATCTTCCAAATCCACAAAACACCCATAGACTGTATTAGTAATCTCCTGCAAACCCTCACAAAGGTGTACAAAATTAAAGAACTGGTCTATCAGAATCCTGGTTGCAGCTCATTTCAAGAACCTTGGCATTGACTTTTTCTGGGAAGTAAAGAAGTGTATGGGAAGCCAAGGAGTGTATTTCCTTTGTAATTGTAAAACACTGTTTGGTCCCTGTCATGCTGCATATACGGACACAAGTGCAGGTATTCAATGTTTATTAAAAAGTAGCAAACAAAAACAACGATGTAATCAACGGACAATGTTGATTTTCAGGTGAAGGTCAAGCGATGAACAAACAATGTGAACTAGTGCTGGGAATAGCAAATATGTGAAAATCAGAATAAGATCAAAACCAGAGAGTAACAATAAATAACAAAGACATGGAATGGACTAGTATGGAAACACAACGAGAATCCCGGTGTGTGTAATGAGTAAGGTGGTGTGTTAGAATGTGTCTCTATGTGTTGCAGTCCTTCTCTGCCATGTATTTACACTACAAAAAAAGCTTGTTGAATTTATATAATTAAAATGCGTACATAAGTTCCATGTGGTTCAACGGAGCGACAATTATCCAATTAATTTTCTTACATCCAAAATGATTTGAGAGTGTATTTTTAAAGCCCTGAATAAAATAAACATTAAGCTCTGACTGAACTGAGGAGCAAACCAATGATGCTATAATGAAGCAATGACTGCTATTTACAGTAGATACCTACATTTAGTACTTTACTTATAGTTTGTTTAGGTTCATTTCTACTAAACCTGTTTAAATTAAAAGTGAAATGGTTTAGTATAAGCAATGAAATCATTTTTTGGAGAAATGTAATATTTTAATCTAAACTATACATAATATTTTTTCTTAAACCTGACTGGCCACCTATTCCTTTTTTCCGCGTCGTTTGGGAATTCGTAGTTCCAGTAATGACATTTCTGCCTTTTTGGAATATAGGGCCTACCACGAAATATAACTAATACTATTATGTAGCTGTCAAAATGTATACAATTGCACATTGTATTTTCTAATAGAATGATGCTATAAATAATTCAGTCTGATACTATATGCCCAATGCCCACCTTCATAGATGATTTAGGCCACATAAAACTTTTCTAAAACAATTTTTTTTGGTGTTTGGCTGTAAAACACTGACATGATATACAAACATGCTATATTCTGGCAAGATCAAAGACAATACACACTTTTGTTGTGTACATAAATATTGCAGTTTAAGTTGTCTTCACATACTTTCACAGTCTTCAGCTGCCAATGAATCAGTGTCTCTGGTTGTCCTGGCTCTGAACCTAAGAGAAAAAACGATGTGGACCACCAACAACCACACGAACAAGACAAGAAGAGAAGTGTGACTTTGGTGGGAACGTTGAGGCCACGGTATGTTTTGGTCTGAGTGTATAAAATTGCTGTAATGTATGTGCTGAATGGATAGTAATTTTGCTTTAGATAACATGTGTCAAACAGTATAATGAAGCATCTTCAGTGCTGATGTGAAGATCCAAAAGTCTAAAATATGGTTTTAGAATTTCATCTTAGAAGTCTGGCATCAATAATAAAGAGTTATTAAAAAAATCTAAGACAAATGATACATCTTTATATATATATATACCTATATATATATATCACATGCACACACACACAAACTTTTTAGATGTTCTTTTCTTAAGTATTTCTTGAAAGCATCAAGTTTATAATGATTAAGGGCCCTTTTGTGCTTTAGGTAATCCAATAACATTTGGATTGGGCTAGACTGTACAGACATAATGCTATTATGGGAAAGGTAGCAGGAGACAGAGGGCGCCAGCATGCATTCCCTGCCCTTCAGAACTGACTCATAAATGTCACTCATAGCTAAAATGTGTAGCATGGTGTCATCAGTCAAGGGCCAGTTTTTGAAAAAGAAAAGCCTTGGATTAAAAAAGATGTGAAAAAAAGAAACGGTCCTTTAAAATAAATTCAACAAATCATACACAAAATAATTTCAACATTAATGGACACATCTACTTCTTATTTTCTTATTATCTACAAAAAGTTAGTAAGATTTAAGTATATGTAAGAATTCATAAGCATACAAGCAGTTGGCCAACCTGTAATACAGAGAGGATTAGTTTTAGTTAATTGAACCTTATTGCATGTTTTAGTCATTTAGTCTAGAGGTTAGTCATTAAAACGGACTTGAATTGTTCCAGAGTCATAGATATTTCATCATTGATATTTATGACAAAATAATTTTGTATTTTCTAATAAAGTTTGCTTAAACTGTAACTGAGAACCTAGCACTTACTGTAAAACATATCAAGCTCTCTAACTTCCTCTGTCCCAACTACATAAACCTTTAGACAACAACAGAGGACTTTCTTATAAATTGGATTTTAATGCATTGAGCTATGTTTCAAATGATTAAACCACGAAGCAGTGAAAATCTGTTTCTCATTTACAGTAATAATTTATTTAAAGACGTGACGGTGAAATATATAATAAGTTTTTTGCTTGTGAACAAAATCAGCGTGTCATCTGAATCAACTAAAGGCTCATTTTATTGGATTACCCTAAAGTGCATACTCATAATATTCCCAACAGTAATTAACAAATTACTATCAACACTAGCAGGATATTACATTTACTTTTGAAAATGACAGTATGTGTAACTCACTTGTGTACACATGTATCTGCTGGTGATAGCGACAAAGCAATAAAGTGTTTATTATTACACAAACATACATCCATATTTTTTTATACAAGAAACATAAATACATTAAGGAATGTATGCTTTTCATTTAATTGTTAATTTTTCAGTGGCTTTAATCTTATGAGCAAATGAAATTTTAATACGTTGGAGTAATGCTTTAGAGTACTATTTCATCTGAGATGCACGCGCGCACACACACACACACACACACACACACACACGCACAAACAGATGCACCTGTCACTGTTGTAAAACTGTTTGATGTGGAATGGAACATTATTTCTAGATTGTAATCCATAACTCTTTAATATGAGGGAGGTTTGGCACATTTACACGAACAAACTTACTCTTGTCTATATGAGACAAGGTGCTATAAAAAGCAATAAATCCTGCTCTTGTTTTTTCCAAAGTAAGGCTGTCAGTTTGAAAAGACCAGCTCAAAGGACAGTGACTAAGAGATGAAAAAGAAGATAAATCATCAGAAGAGAACCTCACTATATATTGGGAATATATAAAAATAAGATAGACATCATTTGCTTTAACCCCTTAAAACTTTGCAGCTTAGTGTTTAGTATCTAGAATCTGGAAAGATGTGTAGATGTAAATGTAAATGTAGAAGTAACTAAGAATTGCTTTATACTTCTTTAGAGAGATTTTAGCAAGTAATCACTAAACATGTGTTACATTAGGTTCAGACTGAATAAAGTAAAAAGATAACGATATATTATATGAAAATAGACATATAAACAATGGACTGTGTAGGCAAACATACAGTAGTCTATTTGTGTACATATGTGTAAATATCCAAGTAGCATTATTCATTTTTTTGTGAGAGTTAAATGTCAATACTTGACAACCTGAGGTATTATTATTCATCAACTCACATCAGTGTTGAAAAGTTTTATTTTTTGTTCGAGAAAATCAGACAGGCATTGATGTGTGTGTGTGTGTGTGTGTGTGTGTGTGTGTGTGTGTGTGTGTTGCTCTTTGCATCTCCATGGAGCATCTCATTTCATTCCAGAGATCAATCAGTAAAATCAATCAGTAAGACAAACTCATAAGAACACCTTTGTCCCTTTGTGCTCGTCAAAAATCCTGCCTTGACGTCACTAACGTTAATCATAAAAAAAAAGGGAATTTTTTGTAGTCTGGTATTACTCTGGTATCCAACCTCAATGAGCTCTTCAGTAAATGTTTCATCATTTGTTGTCATTAAATCTTCTTGCTCGAGGACTTTAATTCAGAAAGGCAGAAAAGATCATTTTACTAAGACAAAATTACTCCAAAACACAAATTGTTCAGAAAACAGAAAAATGCTGAGCAAATAAAATCAGCATGGCATCAGTATGGGATATTCACAGTGCAATGTACCAAAAGGTTATGTACATGTAGCAGAGATTATTTACACTTGTTGACTGTTTAACAGTATATGAGCACAGTAGCTGTAATAGACTTAAATTGATGCTTTATTGAATTATGTAATTATTGGATTATGTGGCTTGCATGCTGCTGTCTTTAACCTGTTTAAGCAGAGTGTTGAATCTTAGAAGCTACAGTTGAAGCCCATCATGCATTGTGGTTTTATATGTTACCACAATGATGTACTGATACAGTCTTTGTCATTCGGTTTAGATTTACTTTGTCCATGAAATAAACAGCTATTAATCTTCTTCTGCTTGATGTTTACTGTCTGTCATGTCTACTGCTAATGAGCTAGTGGAGTTCACCTGGAACAAAAACTGTAAACAGAATTTTAATTAGAATTGCTTTTAATGGGCAAAAAATTGCTGTGGTTCATCTTCATTGATTATCTTTGAGACCAGTTTTCTTCACAAACACAGAGAATGTATGCACAAGCCAAAGGTGGGAAAACATTAATATGAACAAAAGAAACTTTAGATCATTTAATGTTATTGTCATTATAGTATTCAGAACAATGAGACACTTGGCAGACTAACACACTGTGGTTATAACAGTCCTAAAGAACCCTGGTATTTCAACTTCCAGCCCTCTCCTCATTATCACAAGATATTTACACATATTAAAATGAATATGTATATTGATAATAGACTATTAATAACTAGTTCAGTACCTGTATGAATCAGGTTTTCCTATAAATCAACTGTGATTATTGCACATTCACATCAAGAACATGGAAGAAGATCCACTGGAAAAAAGTGACGTGCATTACATAATGAAAATCTGTCCTTTATAAAGTGACTATGATGCATGTCCAAGCTTCTTTATAGATCTGTTCCAAATATAATTGATTGCTATTCACTTTAGACCATTTTAGATTTATACAGAGAAATTCAGTGACTTGCTAGAAGTGTGATTTTATCCACAACATGTCTCAAGGGATTTTTTTCACCTCTGTTTTTAGTATTTTGTTGTCATGAAATATATCAATACATAAAGAAAGAAAGGCTTTAAATGACATGATAGCAGGCGTTTACGTTTAATGTTTTCTTCTCAGCCTTCAGTGTGGTCATTTTCTGTGAACTTGCCGGTTGTTTTCGAATTTCTAAGCTTGAAAAAAAAGGAGGGAGGGGAGAGACATAAGAAAAGAAGGGAAACAAAAAAACTAGTAAGCAGGAGAAAATTGAGAAGGAAATGAAAAGGGGCAACTTAAAATTAACAAGATTTAAGGAGAGCTAAACAGGGAAAGGAGGAAATACAGTATGTCATAAAGGTGCTAATGGAAGGGGCACTTACATGGAAGGGATTATTCAATATGGGTTTTTTTTTGTGTGTTTATTTCTAGTCTGAGCTACAAAGTTCACATTGAGTAGCATTGCCTTTACATCCCATAAGCTTTTGCAGTAGATATTGTCCTTTTCTGGATTTTTTTTCCCCCATATGCTATATGCATCCATTTTTTATAGTGCTTATCCTTCTCTGGGTTGCAAGGAGCCTGGTGTTAATTAATGTATCCAATGTTAGAGATTTAAGCACTTACAGTATGTACGTTGCTCTGGATAAGGGCGTCTGCCAAATGCTGTAAATGTAAATGTAAATGTGTCCTAGACTTGAGGCACAAGTAGCTATCATGGACACAATCACACACAATTACACACTCATTCAAACACTATAGAAAATTTAAAGATGCCAATCAACATGCAACTGCATGTCTTTGGACTGAGGAGGAAACCAGAGAGCCCAGTAAATAACCCTGAAGCATGAGGAGAACATGAAAAAATGGGAATCATATCCTCAGCCCCAGAGATGCAAGGTAAACTTTCTAACCACTAACACACCATGTGCCCCATATGCCACATTTCACTATATAATACAATGGAGTAGTTACTATAAGAGTAAGAGCAGCATGGTTTCAGATTTGATAATGATGGCAAATAATAACAATTCACATAAGAAGTTAAATTTAATTCTTAATTTGTATGGAATGAAATACAATCCATTTCCCTACCCTTGATTGCTCATATTCTATAAAAAATCCCATGTGATTAGTCTGAGACATTTACAGTATTATAATTTAATTAAATCTAATTACAAATTACTAATTACTTTTTGAACTAATCTAAATGTGCAAGCATAATAGAATTAGTGTAAATACTGCGTGTCAGGGATATTCAGTGGTGACAGATGTGAGTGCAGACCTTTATTGTGCAGGGTGTGAAAATAACAGCCAATGCAGTGACCACACACAAAGTAGCACACACACACACACACACACACACACACACACACACACAGAGAGAGAGAGAGAGAGAGAGAGAGAGAGAGAGAGAGACTGTAGGCACAAGACTATGGCAGGCACAGCAACAACCAAACATGACACTAAAAGAAACAAGACAATGAGGTACAAGGAAACCAGAACATAAATATGGCTGATGATTAGGTGAAACACAAAAGAGGTGTGAGTTATAGACACACTGACCATGTCCTACTCTGTAATAGATAAATAATTTACATTTATTCACAGTGAGATATTGAGATAATGGAACTTAAGGCCAAGGGTAAGCGTAAGAGCCATGGGTAGCAACCAAGGTAAAATGTGGGACTCAGTAATTTCTGCTTATTGTTTCATCCTGAGCAAACATCTAAGAATATTTTCTGTCTTAAGCAAAGACTAAACAGTTAAGAGGTAAGTAAAATGAAACACACATTATGTTTTTCATTTAAATCTGCAACTTCTGCACTGCTCCCAGAACAGCAGCCTCGGACTGCAGCTTCATTTTGTGTAGGAAACAAACACTAATTGTAATGATTGGATGAAATTAACCACGATATGAATTATCTACAACAAGGCATTATTAGATTAGAACAAGATAAATGTTATTACAAGAGAATCCTAATTAGAAAGTCTAATTAGTCTTTTGAACAAATGCTATCTGTTAACACATTAAACAAATTATACACTGATAGAACACTTTAAAGTTAATGTATACCAGTGTTGTGTAAGCAAGGGTTTTCTTTCATTGCTTCCAACTTGCCCTGCTGTTATATTGGTTGGGTCATGTCACACACAGACACACACACACACACACACACACACACACACCAGCATCCTGTCAGGGGAGACTGGGACATCTCTGACTCATTTAATCATACTATCACTCACTCAATCACCCTCTAACACACACACACACACACACACACACACACACACACACACACACACACACACACACACACACACACAAGCAGGCAGTATCATAAGTATATTTTTCTATCTGTACACTTATTTGTCTCTTTCTATCACCCTCTATTCTCTCAGGACATCATTTGCTTTACACATACTGTAAATACACACATACACACACACACACACACACACACACACAATTTTGTTTTACTTTATACTTGTGAGGACATAATTAATAGAGCTTAATAACCTTAATACCAGTACCAAAGCTGTGTTTAAAACAAGTAAATAAATACATTCTCTCCAAGATATAAACACACACACACATACACACAAACACACACACAAACACACACAGTACACTTCTGTCTATATTTAGAGTGCTAATTAACTCTGTTCTTCCTTCCACTGCGACTTCCTGCTGATCTCTCCTGTTTGTCACTTCTAGGCCTCCTTACTTTCAATCAGTGTGTTTTTTTTCTCTTTTTCCCCATTTCCCTCACACACTGCCAGCATTTCAGTTTTGTTTAAAGGTTTGTGAGCCTTTGTGTTTAAATAAACCCTAATAGGAATTAATAAACATTCTGAGTCGATCTGAGGACTTTTACACAAGGGTGTGAGGGCAGTTTGATGAGTGGTTGCTAGGCAATGGTGTCACTGCCATCTGTTGACTTCTTGGTACATGGTGAACCCCACCTCTGTAGTGTTGGTTTATGTCAGCATGGGGAGAGTGCATGGTTTATTCGTGTTCTCTTTGTTTTTCATAGAAAACAGAAATACACAGAAAGAGACACACACTTCCACATACAAAACACTTTATACTAAGTGTCCCTACATTTTATGATTTAACAGACAAAGGTTTAATTTAGTGAAAAAAATATATCAACGAAAATGTTTCAATGTAATAAAATCAAATAATTTAATGTTTTGAATTTAATGTGAAAAAGATCAACTACAATTAATCATTAAACAAATGAACACTTGACTAATATAATGCATCTTTGGCCATGCAATGCTTTCAGACATGGTGTGAGAAGAGAAGAGCCACACTGGGGGTGGAGAGATTATGTGTGGGTGGGAAAGAGATAGGGACAGAGAAGGAGAGAGAGATGACAAGTGGGTGGCGGAAGAAGAAAATGAAAGTAAGAGAGAGAAAGAGAGAGAGAGAGAGAGAGAGTTGGGTCAGTGTTCTGTATAGGTTTACTGTCAATATTGCTATTAATGTATGTTAAGAAGATAAATGAATGATTGAACAAACAAATTATTGAATAATTTTTTATCTGGACAATAGAAATATTTCTAGCAGCCTGTAACCTCCTAATGTCCAGGGATTCATTGGGATTCATTGATAGATCCACACACTGTTCCACACTCTCCTCACTGTTATGACTTACCTATTGCTTAATTATTTTAATTATTTTAATGTGATCTCAGTGATCTTGAACCTGGCTTGATTGTTGGTGCCAGATGGACTGGACTGAGTGTTTCTACACCTGCTGATCTACTGGGATTTCTGTGCACAAGAGTCTCTAGAGATTACTTGGAATGGCACAATTCTAACAAAAGAGAAAACATCCAGTGAGCATCGGTTTTGCAAAAGTAAACACTTTGTTGATGAGAGAGTTCAACAGAGAATGGTCAGACTTACAGAAAGGTTGCAACACCTCTGGGAACTCAGTAACTCAGATAACCACTCAGTACAATTGTGTTGAACAGAAAAGCATCTCAGCACAACACATCAAACCTTAATGCAGTTAGGCTACAACAGCAGACGTCAAAGCTCCAGTGGAAACAGACTCACTATCCTTAAACACATAGTCTGGACAACTTAGACTTTTTTGCTGAATCTTAATTTCTGCTGAGGCACACAGAAGGAAGGGTCAGCACTAACACTCCAGGCTGGTTGAGATGGTATAAAAAATGTTCTTGGCACACACTGATACTGTCAATACCAATTTTGTATTGTTGCTGGCCATATGCATCCCTTAATGGCCACAATTTGCCCAACTTGATATGTCAACCCCAGCAAGATAATGTCACAAAGACATAAATCAAATATACCTCCTACCTGGAGCATCACCTTAAAGGCAGGGTCTCCGATGTTTGAAAGCCAATGTTGACATATAAAATCACCAAAACAAACACGTCCCTAACCCAAATGGGTCCCACCCCTGTATTGATAGCTCCGCCCACACATACATACGTAACCCAGGCAACTACTGGAAAGAAATGTGTCTTTATCATAGCTGAAGGTAAGAACAATACGATTGCAGATAAACAAACAAGCAAAAATGACACACAAGCATAATCATGCAAAGGACGGCATATATTAGTTCTGTGAAACAAAGCAAGACCAACGTTACTCACCAATCGAGAAGGAAAAAAGCGCCTCGGCGTCTTAAGTAAAGTCGGCCACATATTCACAGATTCGAGTTTCCCGAGTCAATAACTCCTGAGCTAAACACTGTTACTACACAAACGCAGTTGTAGCTGCCTCTCTACATTACTACGATAGAAAAGAGGTGTTATTTGTGTAGTAACAGCGTTTATCTCAGGAGTTACTGACTCGGGAAACTCCAATCTGTGAATATGTGGCCAACTTCCTGCTCCTTCAGTCCTCTTCAGTCCTACTTCTTGCCTTATCGTAAGCCTTTCTTCGCTTTCTTTCTTTGTTTTTATCCTCCATGTCAATGTTAACTGCGCACTGAACACTCTCTCCGCAGCATATTGACAAGACACGCGGCTTTCTGCTCATTGGCTACACGTTTGTTTTGACTTTTGTATAGTTTGTCGTCCCGACTCAGTTTTCTGAAGCATTTCTCAAACAACGGAGACCCTACCTTTAATGCAGTTGTGTCTACAAGATACCTGAGATGGAAAATGCCATTTTCAACCAGAAGCTTTTCACATCACTTCTTCTTTGTTGAGAAAAGTTCTTTTTTTTTTTTTTACAAAGGTGACCAAGATTTAGGCAGTGTACAGTATATTGTCTAATCTGCATCAGAGAAGAGGATGATTTGAAGGCAGAAGAAAATTACAGCATCTGGTCACTATGAATATTCACTAGCATATTATAGACTGGTCAGTATCCCGGAGGTGTTGCAAACTTTCATGGACAAAATACTATGAGCTTCCAAAAAATTTACTGATGGATGATACTGTTTCATATTCGTATATCCCAAGCAACACCTCTGAATGGCCCTGCATTCCAACATTCCAGAACTTTCAAGTCATAATGAATTCACAAGGTGATATCCTGACTCCTTATTACTATTCATAGTAAGGACTAAGGAGTTAAAGCAGTTTTGGAAGAATGGATGTACTGCCTAGAATTAGCAGAAGACACCTTCTCATCCCCACAACCCACCAGAACCTATGCATATGGGGAAATCTTTTTTGTGTTGTTTAAGTTTACTCTTAAAAACAGACATGATACAGGAATTCATTAAAAAAACATTGAATTCAATATGGAGCACACCATCCTTCTACCAACTTGCATCTTAGTTCCCATCTAATGTGATTTATGTTATGAAATATTTATGTCCACTGGACAAACCTTTCGTCCCACAGTCCATGAGGTACAGGACCATCTAATTGTAAATAACAAATACTGGTGGCTCCCTCGGTTGTGATATCAACATTCATTCATTCATCTTCTACCGCTTATCCGAACTACCTCGGGTCACGGGGAGCCTGTGCCTATCTCAGGCGTCATCGGGCATCAAGGCAGGATACACCCTGGATGGAGTGCCAACCCATCGCAGGGCACACACACACTCTCATTCACTCACGCAATCACACACTACGGACAATTTTCCAGAGATGCCAATCAACCTACCATGCATGTCTTTGGACCGGGGGAGGAAACCGGAGTACCCGGAGGAAACCCCCGAGGCACGGGGAGAACATGCAAACTCCACACACACAAGGTGGAGGCGGGAATCGAACCCCCAACCCTGGAGGTGTGAGGCGAACGTGCTAACCACTAAGCCACCATGCCCCCCTTGTGATATCAACAATGATACCAAAAATTACACCAACAAATGATCAGATCATTTGGTGTCCAAACCAAAAAGATTTACCATTATACTTAATGTGACTGACAGTGTCTCAAAACCATGTTTCAGCAGAGATGAGCAGAGTTCATGCAGGTCTATAGATATTATGGAATCCTAGTCTACATCATTGGCAATAACGTAATGCATTTTAGAGCAGTCTTCTCCAAATAAATATTTGAAATTCTGAATCAAGAAGCTGGAAGATTCCTAAAATCATATTGTTCTAATAACCAGCTTGAATTAAATCATTATTTTTCCTGGGAGGAATATATGAAGAATTTCCTTACCCACTCCTCCATAGGGCACAAACCCTTTTAGTGTATCCTAGAACTACCAATTATTTAATGGTTGAAAATGGTTCAAAAGCCAGAAAATGTCATAGGCAGCAGCCCAAATTCATCTACACAAAGTGGTCCAAAGACAAATTCATCTACAGATTCACAAATTCATCTACAGAAAGAGGTCCCAAGCTGAGAAGTGATGCAGGCCTGACACAATTCATCTGGTTGTTCTCTACTGAGGCTTCCCTTGCAAAAGTGTAACGGTTAATACAAGTATAATATTTGGTTAGTCCTTTAAATATATTTAAATCAAACTTTTTAAATTTTCAAACTTTTCAAAAATTTTAATTCACCTGGAGTTAAAGCAATTATGCATCAGTACTCAAACCTGTGACTTCCTCCGCTCAGAGTCAAGAAAACAAAGCTGACCCACTTCCAAAGCTTGAGCTCAAGGTTGAATAAGGTTAATGAATATATGGCTCCTACTCAAAAATTACTTGAAGCCAAGTGATGGGGCTGTCGTATGCATATCTTGTTGCAGATTACCCTATTCTATCCTTTTAGCCACCTGCCACACTGGTTCCCCTGGAGATGAGTGGAAAACTGTCTTCCACACCAATAGGGGGCACTATGAATACGTTTTGATGCCATACAGCCTAACTAATGCGACTGCAGTGCTCCAAGTGTTTAGGGATCTAATCAACCGTTGGTCTTTAGTTTACATAAAATGATATACTGATTTACAGTGTTATCTCGTTTACTTCAGTAGACCCAACATAAAGGGGGAGAAATGAGAGTCCCCACGAGACACTATAAGGTTCCTGGGGTGCATCATCAGTCAACAAAGGGTTGAGATGGACTGTAGCAAACAATGTGCAGTAAATGAGAGGTCGTTATGCTCCACAGTCGAAGAACTCCTGCAGGGCAAACCCAAGCGTCTACACTGGACAGAAGGCACCAGGGCCACCTTCGAAAAGCTCAACCAAAGTTTCACGACAGCACTCATTCTGAAGAATCCAGATCCCAGTTTGCAGTAAAGGTGTTGGAACCACTGCCAACGCCACAATGCCCCTGGTCTAACCTCACCGTGGACTTCAGTTAGCATTGACCGATTCTCCAAAGCATGCAGGTTGGTCCCAATGAAGGGTCTGGATACAGCCATGAAGACAGCCAAAACCTTATTTCAGCAGGTTTTCCTCACCTACAGACTCCCAGATTACGTCATCTTGGAAGGTGGTCCACAGTTTACTTCACATTTTTGTAAGGCGTCCTATGAGGAGTTGCACACAGAGCCACGTCCACCTCTGAACATCAAGAAATCCCCAGCCTATGTAGTTTGTGCCCTCCTGGACTCCAGACATGTGGGGCAACTTCATCTCAATGACTGGGAGGGATACAACCCAGAGGAGCAAATATTTGGTAAATGCTAATGACATCCTTGACCCAGCTCTTACCAATGAGTTCCACAGAGTACACCCAGATGACCCTGCAGGAAAACACCAGGAGGTGTTCGTAGAGGTGGGGTTCTGTAACATCTCAACATGTGACGCCCCTAATCCACCAAAGGGAGTCTGATTCCAGGTCGAGGTCACTTCTGGTTTGCATTAAAATCATATGTCATGATTAATTGTCTTTGATATGTGTTTATGTGTACATATATGTGTAGAATTTGTCTACTGAGCCATTCATTCGTTCATTGTAGCTGATTCTATGTTTTTTCCTCTGCATTGTTTTCTCATTTTCTCTGTTTTTCTGCTTTTGTGTTTTGGATTTGTTGGTCTCTTTTCAGTTTTGATCCTGTTCTCAGACGGTGCTTTGACCACACCCTGATCATCTGACTATTAACGTATATTTCAGATCTCTGGGAAACACTGTAAATCTTGGTTTACAGCTGTTAGGAATCTAGATTTCCTGTATAGCAAATTATAAAAAAAACATCATGACATCCTCTAAAATCTCAAAAGTCATAAGCTTCCTAAAGAATATAGT
>NC_083466.1:10007287-10162287 GCF_030014155.1 Tachysurus vachellii | reverse complement strand
TTCTAAGCAGAAATATTCACCTAAATAGTATTAGTGTGTTCATATTTTCTTCTTGGGCAGTGTCCCAAATCCTTAACATGTCAGTGCAGTAGAAGAAGTGTGACCAAATACATCAGTGTTTATTGATTATGCCTGCCACGTTTTACTATACAGTGTTATTGTACCCCTTTAGGGCTTAGCAGCTCAAAGGTGCCCTCTGCAGCTGGGATTTGCATTCAGTCTGCCAGTTCTACCATGTTGTTTCAAGGCTCTGGGGTCTCTGGGACCACCCTTAGATACATTCATGTTAAGAGTGAGGGATCTTAATGTCCAGCTCTACCACGTTGCTATGCAGCATACAAAGCAGTCTGCTTTTACTCTTCAGATTCTAGAACTTTGCATACTCGGCTGAGCGCTCTGAAGCCTTGAGAGAGCATTAGGAAATAAGGAAGAAATTCTTAAAAGAGAATCACATTAGGTTTTTTTTTCTTCTTCTCATTTTAAAACGCACCAACAGGGATCAGCAAACTGAAATATGTTGACTGGAAACAAAATAGGCTTCATGAATGTATCTTTGCTGAGCTTCTGAAGAAATCCTATATTTGCAACCTCATACTTTCTCTTGCAAGGCTTAAGGGGAAATATAGACTTCCAGGGCTTTCAGGGGTTGGATTTTAGAGCCAGGGTCATCACTAGAGATTCATGGATAAAGGATTGTTCCTTTATTATAGGCATGATCCCCAGGAGAATTCTTTAACGGACTCCAAAATGTATGTTCATCATGAATTATTAAAGTATGAAGAGACAAAATATGCTTTATGGTTAAGTTGGCACACATTAGATTTATTTAGGTTTGTGTGTAAATAAGACCTAAATGTTATCTATCCACTTCCATCAGTCCTACTTTAATTTTCCTAAATAACACAGTTCATGGATTTCTATATTAGTAAGATACAATTATCACAAAAAACTTATTAATGATTTTAATTTTGTTAGTATGAGCAATAAGGACACATCAAATTCAGTGTAAAACAATTCACGTTCTTCTTGACCACTAAACCTCCAAAAAGACCTGCTCCTTCAGCCCTGTCAGCCTTTTACTCTCGCCTTCCCTATGTTTAGTAACTCCAGGTTAATTAAGAATCATGCATGTCAGCGCATATATCAGTGATCATGGTGACACCATGACAAAGAGGGTGTTACATACTTAAGTAGTTTTGTAGCTTTATTTGAGCACTCAGGTGTCAGTTCAGGTGATTCACTGTGAGATGATTTTACCTCTATTGGGATAAACATTTTTTTAGCTTAGGTGTTTCAAGATAATGCCTCCGTAAGTGTTTTGTCTATGAAACTATTGCATCTACTAGGCTAGATAAAAACAGAAATATAAAGCCCAGAGTGTCTCCTCTTTTATGAGCCGTTAAACACCACTGGAGTCTGACATGACAAAGAAATTCAATACTAAAACAAGCAGATATTATTCTTATTCTTAGAATTCTTTTACTTATTACCTTCACTTAAGTACGATGTGGTGCAACAAAATTCTATGTCACATATTCCCTTTCCAAACATGTTCATCATCATATCTGAATCAAATATACAGTATTGTATCCATCCTGAACAGAGTTCAATATTTCCATTTAATGTAAAACCTCTATACATTAATGTGCATGTCTCAGACCTGTGTGGTGTATAACAGGATTGCACTTATAGTTAAAGAGGATTCATTCTTCTAGTGCTGAAAACATCGCTAGTAAACGTCCATGGCTGTTTTTATTTTGTACAGTAAATTATAATTTTTCTCATTTTGGAAAAGTAGCTCCTGTGTATTTAGCTACTTTATAAAATTAGGGTCTAGTGTAGCTAACTGTTTGTTGTTAAAACAGATCATTTAAATCAAGTAACTTCTATCTTGCAATGATACATTTGGACTGTAGCATCTCCAGCTGTGTGTGAGTGTTTGTGTGTGTGTGTGTGTGTGTGTGTGTGTGTGTGCTTGAGAGTAAAGGAGAAATACTGAAGGAACAGGAAGGAAGAGTCTAGTCATTCACAAAACTTATCAGACAGATATTCATTTTTGTGTGGTTCTTTTTAGGAAAAATTTCATATGGCTCGATTCAATCAGGTCATAAGTGCATCGTCCATCACTGCCACACCCAGAGACACGGTGTCCTTCTGGAGCCGTTGCCTGGCGACGGGGGCTGATTGAGTTTCGTCGGATGTGTGTTTGTGTGTGTGTGTGTTGCTATGGTGTAAACTTAAAATTGAAAACTTAATAATTGTTTAAGCTAATACAGTAAATGTCTAGAAATACTGCCTGATACACTAAACATCACACAGTTTTATCTTGAATATAAGTATGATTAGAGTTGCATACCTACATTTTAAAATGTGTGTGTTTGTGTGTGTGGGGGTTGGTAGGTAAAGTTCAATGTGTTCTCCCCACTGTGATGCAGTGATATGAGTGTTAATAAACCTAATCCAATCTGACAGACAATAAAAGGTTCTCCCGAACTCCTAGGGTCTTTACACCTGAAGGAGTCTCTCCATCTCTCTCTTCCTTTTCTCTCTCACACATGCACACATAAGTACGCATAGCAGTCGAGAGTGATGCTGAAGGCTACAGTATGTAAGAACTTCTTTTCAAAGCAAAATATAGATAAAGATAGATAGACATTTAGATACTCCGATTAATTTATATTGTAAATAATTCAGTTTTTTTTCATTACTTAACTATCCTCACATTCAAATTTATAGCAATCATTCATTGAAACCATGAGAGTTGAATTAATAGCTGATTTAGTAGTTTTTTTTCTTCGTGTATTATAGCTCTGCTTTCACTTATATTGTACTCTTTAGTAGTTCTCTCTCTGGCATGATTGTGTGGTCTGTCACTACCACACGAGAAGACGCAGTATTCTTCTGTATCCTCCTTCCATTTAATTTCATTACAGATTTGATTATTTTCATTCACTTTTTGGGCATATTTCTTCATTTCATTCTCCAGTTTGTACCTTCATGTTGATGTTTATTTATTCGTGTATTAATACTGTATTTCATAAGACATAAATCTGACAGGCAGATGTGTTGATGGCTGTATGTTTATTACTGTCTAAGATGTTTATTTATAAAGAGAAAAGGTGAAGATATAAATTTCATTCATATGCTTCATATTTCATTCATATGTAGATGGTTATACATGGTTTGGCTTTACTTCCTAATGCAACAGGTGATTTTTTTTTATAAATATGATTGATTGTGTGATTGAAATTGATATTATTTCTCTCTTGTTTGATTTTTAATTCATGCATTTAATTTGTCAAGTTTCAAAGATTAGACAAACTGTTGTTGTTTACAAAAATTTATTCATACAAATCTTACAACACCTTATTTTTGACATTTTTTTTTTTACTGGTGATCTCTTTTGTGGTTCCCATTTTTTTTAGAATCTACTATTTATCTACACAAGAAATAGGTTTGTTTATTTAAGATTCATCTAAAGTAAGGCTTCAGGCGCTTTCAGACGTTACACACAGGATGAATTTCAGTGTGAGTGTCCTATGATTTCTACTCTGCTATCAAATACACACTATGCATAGTGAAGCTAAGACAAAGAACAGGAAATGGTGCAGGAAGTCAAACAAAATAGAGTGGGCCAGGTGACCACTGAATGAAAGTTATGTGATCCAGTGAAATGGAAAGAGTGTGAGCAGGTGATGTGCAGCATTGGAGGGCCACTAACGTGCCATCTGAGATTGGTGGCCATTTTTAAAGTCGAAGCAAAGGCACCCGAGCTGCAAGCTGCCCTCCTGCGTCACAAAGCCTGCAGGAGAATGCATAATTAAACAAACATTGATTTCACACTCACACCCTCTCTCTTACACTTTCACACATACATTCACTGCAGTTTTGAGTAGGTGTGTTTTAAGCAGCTCCCCCCAAGCCCCCACCCATCATCCTTTACTAACTCTGTAATTTTAGTCAATCCATTCTCATCCTGTTGCACACATAAACATTAACATCAGCAAACTGATTGTAATATGGTTACATTTAAGACTGCACATAGGCTCATACAGCTGTGAAATCCTAATTAATACTATTTGCATTTGCAACAAAAGAGAGATGTTACACTAAAAGTACCCAGAAGTCCCAAATCACGTCTCCACACAAAGCAATAGGATGAAAACAGGGAGAGCTGAACATGGAAAACACAGATAACTGGCATTAAGCAGATTTCAGGGCCAGTTTTGTCAGAAGGAGAGACTTTAATCTGTAATTCTGTAGATGCCCAGTGTGTTTTTGCAACAGAAGGAAAAAATTAGTTCAAATACAGAATAGAAGAATAGAAAGAAAAAAAAATCCCAGATCGAATTTTCTACCACCAATAAAATTCTACCAAGAAACATTTTACACACATACACATACACCATCACTATAACAGCTGAACTGTATGCTTGTAATAAATAAGTAAACACATTCACAAGCTCCCACTCGCAAGACAGAAAGGTGAGGAATAACAGCTTGGAAAATAGTAGATCAGGTGCTTGGATATTCTTTTACAGAAATAGGAAAGATTGTGTAGTGGCTCATATCTGAGGAGTTCTCTACTCTACTGTGTTCTGGAGAGTGTGTCATATTTACTTCATGAAAGGAACCCAAGAGTTATTTTCAGAGCAATCTTCTGAAGTGAGAATATACCAAGGTGTGAAAATTAATGTGCTTATCAAGTACAGTGTGAACAGGTGAGAAAGGAAAGGACTTGGCTCATGAAATTTAAGTTCTAGATGACAGAAGGGGAGAACGTCACGGGAGAAAGAAGGAAGAGTGAGAGGCACTTTTCCAAAAAGTAAAGGGCTAAGGTACGGACCAGAGCCACAAAGCCACTCACCAGGAGCCTCAGCCAGTTGCTCATAAATGCCTCAAACTCATCCCCATCCGGGAGCTCCCCAATGTCTATGCCTTGTAGAAATTGGTGCAAATCTAAGTCTTCAGGGCTGTTGTAAATAAAGAAGACTTCACGCTTAATTTCACGTTCCAGCAAATAAAGAAGAGAGGTAACATTCAGTGCAATGATTGTCTTTAAGACAAATTTATTTACTCATACTCATAATGGTAGATTGATATATTTGAAAGACAAAATATCGGAAGCATACCCTTTAAGTGCACATACACTTTGTTAAGGTCTAAAAAATAAATAAGGAAATATAGACTATATTTGGTCAGACTTAACAATTGGTCCACATAGTAGTGTTGTGCGCTTTCAAGTGCTCCAATACAAAAAAAAAAAGGAAAAGAAAAAGAAAGAAACAGTGTCATTATCAAAATATTCATTTCAACGTCTTTACTTCATACATAAAGTACATGTTTGAAAGAAACAGAGGTCGCACTCTTCAACTCAACACTCTTGACTGACCCGGGACAGCACAGAACAAGGTGGATTAAGCGGCTGTGGGGGTTTTTTTGTGTGTTTTGAAAGCACTAAAAATAGGTGAATCGTCGTCCTTTGGTTCTAACTCTCTGTCTGTACCTTTTGCCGAGGACCGCGGCCAGATATTTCCGCACGGCCATTTGCTTCCGGTAGCGGCTGTAGCTGTCAGTGAACACGCCGTCCGAGTGGCGCTTAGCCAGTGTGTCTGCCTCATCCATAGCACTGCCTCCTCTAATAGAGAGAGAGAGAGAGACAGACAGAGAGAGAGAGAGAGAGAGAGAGAGAGAGAGAGAGAGAGAGAGCCGAATCAACATAGTTAATTAGTGATAACGAAACGAAATATATAACAAAAATTGAAACAGGATGAAATTGTTGTTTTTGTGTATGTTGATCTTGTCTGAGCGGCTACACTATACACCATACACCCTACACCATACACCCTACACCATACCCCCTACACCATACCCCCTACATCCTACACCATACACCATACACCCTACACTATACCCCCTACAGCCTACACCATACACCCTACACCATACACCCTACACCATACACTCTACACCCTACACCATACACCATACACCCTACACCTGAAGCCATAAACACCTTTTATGTAAACAGGCATCAAGACTGCATACTAAAAACTTGTTGATTTGTTGTTTGTTGGTTGTACTACTATAGTATTCAGCTTCTAACATAATAACATAACTAATAAATAGATTTCTGCTGGGGGGCAGAGCATCAAGGTACACAGATAGAAGGTAGACAGGACAGATAGAAAACATTGAAACATGAAATGACGGTGTGAGCATCCAAAAAATAAAGACGAACTAAAAAGGATCAAATAGTACAAATAAGTGTGCTGAGAGAGATAGAGAGAGAGAGAGAGAGAGAGAGAGAGAGAGAGAGAGAGATAAAAGAGGGGGGTAGAGAGAGAAGGGGGAGAGAGCGAGACAGAGAGAGAGAGAGAGATGCACTTACCCTACGCGTTTTGCCATCAGAGAATGCAGGTATTTCCGGGCTGATAACTGACCCAACGCTTGCCTGTAGGCTTTATTAAACATCCCGTCTGCATGTCTTTCCGTTCTGGGATGACAAAAAGCCAAACATTCACATCGTCATATTCCTTGCATGGCGAGATCAACATGCTGGACCACAAAGACAATCATACTTTTACAAAACCAAGACAAAGCTCTTTTACATGTCTGTGTTCAATTCGTTCCCCACACACTCAGAGTGTGTGAGATAAATCTGTTTAATATAACTAGATCTACAACCTCCTGACATAAAACATACATGTCTATCTCACACCGGTGAACAAAACATTTGTGACAATACTGTGCTTTAGTACAAGACTAATAATGTTTAAATGCATGTAAGAAAGTGTCTGTTAAAACTTCACCTTTTTTCTGGAGGAGAAATGATCTCGTAGACATCATCTGTCCCTGATGGGGAGCTTCTGAGTGCGATCTGCTCTGAGTCAAAAGCCATGTCTGCTAATGAAGTGCCATCTTCATCATAAGCTGCAGTCTCCAGTCTGTAATAAACAACACGGCATTAGAGGATGCTGCTTTTACATTAAACAGTTTTCCTTTTTTGCATATAGAATTAATCTGATATGCGACACATCTGTGTGTGACTCAGGATGGAAAGACCAAGTGATTCTGTAAAGCTATAAAAAAAACTGACAATGATGATTAATAAACTTAAGCCTCTGAAATGTCTAGGTGTTACATCCCACAACTCCCACAAAGGGCTTTGTTCCATTATAAATTTATTCACTACAATATTACAGTATTAAATTAAACTCTAAACATTACTATTTATGTACATTTAAGTTCATTGTTTTCCCCCTGCTTTATATATATATAGTATAAATAGATATAATCTTTAAATAGATATAATCCTTTAATATAGGGCACTATTTGGAACAATTCCAGCTACATTCCTTTTGGCATTTTTATAGGTGAGAACCAAATGAATCCCACAAAAAAATCTTTTTCTTAGACATTACGCACGCGCCATCGGTTATGGTTTTGGTCCATTTTACCATCGAAAAATAAACGTAAGTTCCGACTTTTGTCCTTTAATTACCCCCTGATTCCCCACCACACTGCCCCGTTGTTCTTGCGCACGGTCTTGTTGTTGTACCTGAGCGGAGAGGACGCACTGCACTGCACCAGGAGCGCGTAGATGAGGAAGCCTAAAGTCCCTCTGCTACCCGACATGATCATTCTGTAGGAGAAAAAAAGACCAGACCACATTATAACAGTACACACATTGGCTAAAATGGCGTTAAGGTGTAAAAGCAAATGTTTGAATGGTTTTAAAGAGGTTTTAGGAGAAGGATGTAAAGTTGTTTGGATAAAGCGCAGCAGGTGTCCCGGGTTCCAACGCACGGAGAGAAGAGACATGAAACAATGAAGTCGAACAGATAATGGGACAGATTGCTGTTTAAATCACTACGCCTTTACAAAACCATATATTACCAATAAGTTCAAGCTAAAATGTTTATTGAAATAATCATCCAACGTTTTCTGCTCATTTTTTATATATTTGTTCTAGAAGTTTGTGGGGCTTTGACATACCTACCACGGTGAAAATTGCGGGATGCAGTCCGGTGAGGCTGCGAGATAAGATCTCTCTCTCTCTCTCTCTCTCTCTCTATCTCTATCTCTGTACTGCGCTTCCCCAATTCCTATAAAACTTAACTGTCGCGCTCCCTATTCTCTGCCCACCGGTAGCGCACAAGACTCCTAGTCTTCTAAATACTCAGAGTTCTCCCATGTGCTGGACGCTAAAAAGATCGCGTGTCGCCATCATATGTCCCACTATCACGACGGCAGTGCGAGTTTTATTCTGCTGTAGCGAGGCGAGCCCTTTTTCACTCCCTGTCGACGTCACTCACCTCGTTCCACCGGGACCGACGCGCTTTCTTCGTCATTTACTTGGGCTGTACGTGTAGAAAAAAAAGAGAGAAGAGCTGATTTGAGACCAGGAGTGAATACTAATATTTGTTTTTGTGTGCGTGTGTGTATGCGTGTGTGCGTGAGTGTGCGTGCGTGCGTGCGTGCGGGTGTGTGTGTGTGTGTGTGTGGTGGGGTGGGGGGTGTTGTCTCTGGTGAGCAGGTTCAGGTAGACGCTGAATGACTCATCCTTGACAGCCCAGTGTTCCGCGCTTGTACGCGGTGCCGTCCGTCTCCATCGGTCCGGAAATCGCCCCTTTTAGATTCATCAAACTAATCTGAACTTCTTAAGAGTGTTATAGAAAGGCCACAATACCAGGGGGAAAGTGGACGCTGGCGTAACTGATTTTAGAAACATCAGTGAATCCATGCGCAACAGTCTGTCTTTTATAGGCAGATCTTCAGCGTTAGTTAGTTAGTTAGTTAGTTAGTTAGTTAGTTAGTTAAAGAAAGGAAGATGGAGTGAGTTTAATAATGAGAATTGAGTTGAAGTACATGGTCACATTTTTACAATCTGTTTGATGTGAATGTAGACACCAAGCTTCCTAAAGGTCTCCATACTGATGAAAGGATTTGGTTTTAATTCCACTCTACTTTAGTGAATGAATCACCCAGCTTCTTACGTCATGCAGCCATGTGATGAATATTCCCGAGTAAAAGCTGATGAACTTCAGTTAAAGTTCTAGGATCTGGGATCTTTTTCTTCACTTCACAAACTACACGGTGCGCAAATGACTTGACCGCGCGCGCCATCCAGTGTTTTACATTAATAAATAAATACGTTATTGAGAGTATACATGCATGAGTACATCAATCATGTAGGGGAGGCATACTATTAACAATAATTATTCTTTTTTATATAAAAACCGGATGATATATTTACAGGAATCCAAGTGAGCTCTGTGTTTTTAGCCTATTCCAATTGCCTGATAAACCTAAGCAAAATCTATAAAACATGATGCCGCATCATATCGTGTTCTACAACAATACCCCAGCTCTAGAGTCTCGTTCCTAAATCTCTGGAGAACTCTGTGAGCTGCTCTTCCCCGAAATAAAACCACACCGGTAAATAGACCAAATCTAATACTGGAGTCACCATCAATATCCCAGCGGCATGACGACCTCAAACCGGGGAAGCGGTAAACATGTCGGAGTCCCGTCATGCAACTGATAACACCATATTTACTTCATTATATTTTGATGTTTAGAATAGAGACTTTTTCAGATAGGATCTGGTTACAGCCTCAGATTAGATTACCTAAGAATTTTGTTAATGAGAGCTATTTCATGAGTAATAAGGTGGATTGATGTAATCTGTTGTAAACTGTATAGTCTCTCTCTCTCTCTCTCTCTCTCTCTCTCTCTCTCTCTCTCTCTCAATCTTTCTCACTTACTCTCTCTATGCCAAGAAACTGTCAGTGCTACATGCCACAGCCAAGACAGGAAGGTTATTTACTTATTCAGAGGTCATTAGGAACTTAAACAGATACATTACATGATTATAATCAACCCATTTAACCTTTTAACTGATAGCGATTTTGTTGGAGGTGTATAAAATGAGTAGAAAATCTATGAGGAGTAGGACGTCTTTCTAAATTATGCATGTTGCTGGATTTGACTGAGCTTGGACTGAGAAATATTCCTTACTTCATGTCCAGTAATCATAATACTGGAACGTGATCACTTTATCCGTAATCCCAGCAATGCCCAATGCCATCATCACTATTTGGTTACCTAACAGACAAAACAAAGAATACAATATTAACGTGCTTGTCATTTTACAAATGATTTTTGGCTCTACTGATGTTTTGTGTCATATCCAGTCTACAAAGCATATCAAATTATCTCACTGTTAAAAACTTTTTGTTACAGCTCACTACCTGGACGTTGCATGACTAGTAATGACAAGTAATGTTGAATCTTCCAAATGCAACTGGTAGTTTGTATAGTCTGTTAGATGGATCTGCAGAACCAAGTTTCCTTCAGTTTCCTTCAGCATTGCTCTGTTAATTAATCAACCATTTTGTCCATTTTTGAATTATTTGGTGCTTACTATACAGATATATATTGTCAATACAGATATTCATTCATTCATCTTCTACCGCTTATCCTGTGCCTGTGCCTATCTTAGGCGTCATCGGGCATCAAGGCAGGATACACCCTGGACGGAGTGCCAACCCATCACAGGGCACACACACACTCTCATTCAGTCACGCACTAGGGACAATTTTCCAGAGATGCCAATCAACCTACCATGCATGTCTTTGGACCGGGGGAGGAAACCGGAGTACCCGGAGGAAACCCCCGAGGCATGGGGAGAACATGCAAACTCCACACACACAAGGTGGAGGCGGGACTCGAACTCCGACCCTGGAGGTGTGAGGCGAACGTGCTAACCACTAAGCCACCGTGCCCCCTCTAATTATTCAGAAGTAACTTAATTAAAACCGAATTAACTGATTCTGTATTTTTACACGTACTTTAGTTCATTAGAGAACTGAAAGCAATATCCCGTGATATAACGTTTCTATTTGTGAACATTTCAGAATGATCTCAGACCCTCACAAACGAATCGCACTGAGACGACATCAGGAGGTGTACCTTGAGTTGCCATCTTCCATCACTGCTAAAAACAAAACTTTTCACAATATCTTGTGGTCTTAGGACACTACTGCACTTGATATTGAGAGAGATTTGCATGAAACATAACATCTTCAACATATTAACTCAAATAATACAAAAGTTTACCCTATTTTGCAAGTAATGGAGTTACTGCAGAAGTACAGAAAATATATATCAACAGATATAATATAATTTGAACACCAAATTCTTGAACACCATATTCTGGTTCACTTTAACTGTGTGTGGTTTATTTAAAGTGTAAATCACCATAAGTACAATTTAAGATATTGGCCCCCAAATAAAGTACCTTGTGTACACACACACACACACACACACACACACAAAACTCAGGACTTCTGTTAGATCCCAAAATATCAAAGTCTACTAAAGGTGGTAGAACATTTTTTCGTGTTTAGTTCTTAAACTTTGCAATAGCCTCCCTGACAGTGTTTGAGGGCTCAGACAAACTCTTTCAATTTAAACGTAGATTAAAGACATGTCTCTTTAGCCAGACATACACATAATACATCCTACAAACATAGATATACATTATTACCTAATTATGGTTAATATTATGAACAGCAGCTACTGTACACTAATTCCTCTCCACTTGCTTCTCTTTTTTCTACATATCCCATATCATCCAGAGATTGTGCTAGCTCCAGTTGTGTTCCGCTTCTTGTAGATTGCGACCATTTGAAGAGAAGTTACGAACTCCATGTGGTCTCTGAGGAGAACAACCTACTAATGAATACACAATTGTCGGACTGTATATGACTGTAGAAATGACATTATTTATAATAACACTTGCCTGTGTTTATAATAATTTATAATCACACCCTCTAGTGTCACCTAATTGAGGGTGGGTTTCCCCTTTACATCTGGTTCCTGTTAAAGTTTCTTCCTCTTCCATCTAAGGGAGTTTTTCCTCACCACAGTTGCCTCAGTCACCTCAGGCTTGCTCATAGGAGGTAAATACAAACACACTTAAATATGTCTAATATTCATCTTAAATCTTGAACTATATAATGTTAACCTATTTGTACTTTTTGCAACATTTCTTATGTTCTGTAAAGCTGCTTTGAGACAATGTCCATTGTTAAAAGCACTATACAAATAAATACAAATTAAATTGAATTGAACACATACACACATACACATACACACATACTGTACACTCACTGTTGAGGACACTTCCTATTAACCGTTCAGTTTATTTTGTTTTCTGTCATTTTTCACACAGGTATGACTAACATTCTTTAAAAAAACACCTAATCAGAGTGTGCTACCTGGAATTATTTGCATGCTGTGGTGTTTAATGTATATAATGAACAGTATGAAGTAAGCTGTTAGTGTGTTAGTGAGACCACATGATCCCACAGCATGGCAGCAAATTTGTTTTTCTGGCTTGTTTTTCGCTTTATTATCTAGTACCTACTGAATGGTGACAGGATGTTTTGGCAATTAATCTAGAAACACAATAAAAAGGTTTGTGAATCTTTATAAAAAAAAGAAACTAAAATGTTTCACATACGTTTTCATACACCTTATATACTACTTTGTAAAAGCATCTATTTAATTCTTATTGGCCAAGCTTTGCACACCTGCATTTGAATAGTTTCTCCCATTCCCTCCATCAGATCCTCTCAGACTCAGATCAGATGGGGAGAATCTGAGAAACTACTGTATCTTCCTGGCTCAGGCAGTGCAGTCCAGTATTGCCATAGCTGTTTGCTTTGGGTTGTTTACATGCTAAAAGATTCATTTGAATTTGTGTGTACCATGGAGAACATTTTCTTCAAGGACCGTCCTTTTCTCAGTTCGGAATTATCGTGTCTTAAGCCCTTTGCCTTACTCAGGATGGGCTTCCATCTTTGCCACTTTCAGCCTCCTCCTTTCTACAACCATGGAGCCCACTGTTTAACCTCCTGGTAACATTCGTTGCTTTAGTAGTGGTTTTATACCTTTTCTTAGATATAAAAGATAAAAATAATATTTGCTTGTAGAGGTCATTTAAGAGATGGTCTGACATGCACTGTGAAGGTCCAGTCAATTCAATTTGAAACAAATTCTAGAAAAATTTGCTTTCATTATCAAGCCAAGGAAATATTGGAAGTATATTTGTAACCTTTTAATATTATTCCTCCAGCTTTCAGTTCCAGCTCAAATTAATGTGTGTACAAGGGGTCCTATGATGGCAGACCAACCATAGTGTCTTCCTACCTGATACATAAGTGTTACTGTGGTAGGCTTCAGATCCACCACAATCATGACAAGCAAAAATAATTTATTTAAGCAATATTGCGCTCACAAGAGTGCAGTTATATTGTATATCAAGAGGTAATCACAGTATGATGATGTATGTGTGTATGATTGTGTTAGATATATTGCTTTTAAACTACATTTAATATTATTGAAAAGCGACAATTATGGCCAAATAAATTGTTTATCTTTGCTCTGTGAATGGAAAGAGATCCAGACAAAACCACACCCATTGAAAGACTGTTGACAATCTTCATCTGTGGAGCTTCATTCATTCATTCACTACCGCTTATCCGAACTACCTCGGGTCACGGGGAGCCTGTGCCTATCTCAGGCGTCATCGGGCATCAAGGCAGGATACACCCTGGACGGAGTGCCAACCCATCGCAGTGCCAATACTCATCGAATGAATGAGTACCCGGAGGAAACCCCCGAGGCACAGGGAGAACATGCAAACTCCACACACACAAGGCGGAGGCAGGAATTAAACCCCCAACCCTGGAGGTGTGAGGCGAACATGCTAACCACTAAGCCACCGTGCCCCCCATCTGTGGAGATTTGAATTCAAAAGTTCTTGTTATAAAAAATTTATCCTATGCCATGTCCACTGATGCTGCTAACACGGCTGTAGGAACCGCTTCGTTGGGACTGTTGCTAAAATTTAAATTTTACATTAAAATAAAACCAAGAGGATTAATGAATGATAGCCTATTTGTTGATAAATTTATTCCATCTTCTGTTATAACAAGTTAGTTATGCACAATGGTGCATTTGTCCTCCACATGGCAGTGTTCTCCCTGCTCTAACAAACCATTTAAACTAATCAGCTAATTACAAAATGTCCTGAGTTAAAGTGGAAAAATACTAAAACTCCATGATGAGGCTTGGGAACACGCTCCTTGGTACTTGTCCCACAAGAAGTCTAATTTGTGATAGCCTAGTGGTTAAGGTGTTGGACTACTGATTGGAAGGTCATGAGTTCAAGTCCCAGGTCCACCAAGCTACCACTGAGCAAGGCTCAATTGCTCAGGTGAATGAAATAAAATGTAAGTCACTCTGGATAAAAATGTAATCTGTTGTTGATCTTTGCTGTAAGTAAATGTAATCTATACCGTTGATGAGGGCGAGAAAAACTGCTGATTTATACGCGTACAAAGTTTTACAGCTAAACAATAAATTCTTGCTTAAAGCCTGGGTGCCTTTACTGAGACAGGTACAGTATAAGCTGACCAATCATAGCCTTAGGGGGAGGGATGTGTGGTCCAAGTTCACCAGTTTCCCCAAAGCATTTCAAACTATTGATAAGACGCCAACATGCTGAAATCCATCATCACCAAGCTGACTGT
This sequence comes from Tachysurus vachellii, assembly GCF_030014155.1. Lineage (NCBI taxonomy): Eukaryota > Metazoa > Chordata > Actinopteri > Siluriformes > Bagridae > Tachysurus > Tachysurus vachellii. The sequence continues at coordinate 10,147,681 of NC_083466.1, read as the reverse complement.
AAAAGATGTGAGGTTTCCCACCTCTTTGGAGCAGCATGGATCGGACGCCATGGTGTGTATAAACATAATACAAAAACATTTTGCACTTGAGCAAATTCAGCACAATACACTTACTTCCGCAGGAAGTCCGATCTAGTTAACTTTTTTTTATTTTTCTGATGTTTTTTTTTTTTTTGGAATAAAGTAAAGGACACAGCAGGTTTTATGTAGAACTCGTCGATCATTGTATATGTTTCCAGCACACCGTTAACATTTGGACTGTTGTTTTGTTTGGGTCATGTGACCTGTTTCAGCACACAGACCCGGATTACTCTGTTGCTTATGTTACCATCGACACAGACTGTGAAAGTCTTAAAGGATACGGAATAACTTTCACTGTGGGAAGAGGCACTGAAATCGGTGAGCTTTAGCGATAATAAATAAACATTTATTTTATTGAATGAAGCTTTCGGCGGCACTGTGACAATAAACAGTCTGTACAATTCCTGCTTCCTGTTTCTGTCACCTTACAGTTTGCTGTAATAAGGCGCCACCACGTGGTGGTATTAATATTGTTGTTAATATTGTCTCTCTCTCTCTCTCTCTCTCTCTCTCTCTCTCTCTCTCTCTCACACTGTCTCTCTGTCTCTCTCTCTGTCACTCACCCACTCACTTTCTCTCACTTTCACTCACTCTTTCTCTCTCTCTCTCTCTCTCTCTCTCTCTCTCTCTCTCTCTCTCTCGCTCACTCACTCTCGCACTCTCTCTCTCTCTCACACTCTCTCTCTCTCTCACTGTCTCTCTCTCTCACTCATTCAACTCACTCTCTCTCTCTCACTCACTCTCGCACTCTCTCTCTCTCTCTCACACTCTCTCTCTCACTCATTCACTCACTCTCTCTCTCTCACACTCTCTCTCTCTCTCTCTCACTCTCGCACTCTCTCTCTCTCTCTCTCTCTCTCTCTCACTGTCTCTCTCTCTCACTCATTCACTCACTCTCTCTCGCACACTCTCTCTCTCTCTCACTCACTCTCGCACTCTCTCTCTCACTCTCTCACGCTCACTCACTCTCTCACTCTCTCTCTCTCACTGTCTCTCTCTCACTCATTCACTCTCTCTCTCTCTCTCTCTCTCTCTCTCTCTCACACACCCCTATATTTTTGCGATGAGGGAGGAAACTTGACATCGTGAGAATATGCAAAGAAAATTCACACAGATATTAACCAAGCTTGTGATTAAATCCCAGATTTGTGAAACAACAACACTATTTGCTGTAGCAACCATGTTGCCCTATAATACTACTAATTATAATATTAATAAACTAAAAATAAGACATTACAATAAATAACATGTAATAACAATAAAGTGTCTCTGTGTAGTTGTGTGTGCAGTAAAGGTTTTGTCAGCTCTGGTGATTGGAAAAACACTGGAAGAAATAGTGAGTGATTTCAGAGGATTCTACAGACTCCTGACAAATGATGGGCAATTGAGATGGGTAAGTAAACCAAGCACATGCCAACATGTGAAGGCATGTTGACAGTTAGAACCATATTTACTGACTTTACATTGTGCCAGATTGGTCCAGAGAAGGGGGTCATCCAGCTCGCAGTGGCCGCCATCCTCAATGCTATCTGGGATATGTGGGCACGTGCAGAGGACAAGGTGAAACTTTTCAGTTGGCAAATTCTTTCCTTCTTATACTCTGATACTCTTATATATTTATTGATGTGCACCAATGTCACTGAGCCCCTTGTAAATATACAGATATCTTTCACACCAGTAAAAATACAAGAAAACTGATTAAATATAAATACCTATAACTTAATGTATTATTGCCTGTAATGTCATTTTGTTTTTATTAATGCAGCCCCTCTGGAAGCTCCTTGTGGACATGGTAAGAAGACAGTATAACCTAAGTTTTTAAATCTATCTTCTCAGGCTGTGGCAGTTTTGCTTCTGTGACTGTGATAACGTATTGTCAGAAGATTAAGAGAGATTTGTAGAAGTGGTTGTGAATATGTGTATGTGTGTGGTCTCACAGGACCCAAAGCAGCTTATCCGCTGTATAGATTTCACTTACATCACCGATGCGCTCACTGAACAGGAAGCATTAGGTAAGGTCATTATTGTTATTAAATGATGTTTACACAGAATGATGTGACCGCTTTTCTTTTTAAAAACCTCTCTCTCTCTCTCTCTCTCTCTCTGTAAATAGATATCCTGGCAAAAGCCAACAAGGGAAAGCAGGAGAGAGGTAGGAATTACACGTTCTGATTAATTTTATGATGTAACAGATATCTAATGGACGTTGGTTGTCACTAACATGCATAATGTAGTAGAACCAAACATGACGTCATACTAAGAGTATGCAGAAAGTTGCAATCCTTTGCCACCTACTTGGACAGGAAAAAATGGCTTTGAACCGAACAGATATTGTAGCCCAGTTTTAATAAGATTATTAAGAATTCCTGTGTCTAAGATAATAAGACCATTGTGGCATGATTTATCAGCAAAGATAAATATTTACTTTACCTGTTTTTTACTTTAATTCTCATCACCTTTCCAGAGACATAGTTCAAGTAGATTTTCTTATACTTTGCTCTGGACTTCCGAAGCACTGATACAATTTAGTTAGGATGTGTGGAAAATCAACTTGGAAATTTTTAAGCACTATGGATTGCTGAAATAGAATTAATATTTGGACATAAGTTTTGGTTTGTTTGAATATACAGGGTTGTCCAGGATGGTGCATGTAACAACAATTGCATAAGACAACAATTGATATGAACATAATTTTGTTACACAGCTATTTTGGGCACATTTTCCACTTTTAAGCACTTTTTCCTGAAGATTCCTATATCACACCTATTATGAAGTGTGAGATCAAAGTGCAGAGGAGTGATGTAGATTAAAATGTGTGCACAATCAGATTTTCCCAACAGTCATACAGTCGCCCAACTTCATTTTGAATTCTTTGTGACTTTCACCAGCAACTTACCATACAGACCGTACCATACAACCATATCAGCAAGTTTCACTAATAATGACATTATGACCCCTTTGATCCTTGTAGAGGACCAGATGCTGAAGGAAGGATATCCAGCCTACACCACATCCTGTGCCTGGCTAGGATATTCAGATGAACAGCTCACACAGGTGTGTCTGTGTTTTGATCATTGATTAATGAGAAACACCGCAGCATAAAAATGTGAGTGTGCATATGCATTCAGGTTAATTATACTTGTGTATGCGTGTGTAGCTGTGTTCTGCTGCACTAGGTGAAGGATGGACCAGGTTTAAAGTGAAGGTAGGGGTGGACTTGCAGGATGACATTCGCAGATGCAAGCTCATTCGAAACATGATCGGCCCAGAAAACAAGCTGGTAAATCTAAATCATATACTAGTACTGTGATTTAAAAAATGTATGTTCAGACTTCAGCAAATATTATATGGATGTTTGTTTGCAAAATAAGTTATAAGTGACCAAATCGTATCGCAACTTTGGTTGTTAAAGTATAATAGTAATATAGAGTAATACAGTATATGCATTCCTTTAGTCCTCAGGAGGTAAAAGAACTCGGTGTGGATTCATTTAAACATTAGCATTAACATATAACTTTATAAAAGCTTGGTGTGCAGATGCAATCATTCATTCATTCATTCATTTTCTACCGCTTATCCGAACTACCTTGGGTCACGGGGAGCCTGTTTATCTTTGCTCTGTGAATGGAAAGAGATCCAGACAAAACCACACCCATTGAAAGACTGTTGACAATCTTCATCTGTGGAGCTTCATTCATTCATTCACTACCGCTTATCCGAACTACCTCGGGTCACGGGGAGCCTGTGCCTATCTCAGGCGTCATCGGGCATCAAGGCAGGATACACCCTGGACGGAGTGCCAACCCATCGCAGTGCCAATACTCATCGAATGAATGAGTACCCGGAGGAAACCCCCGAGGCACAGGGAGAACATGCAAACTCCACACACACAAGGCGGAGGCAGGAATTAAACCCCCAACCCTGGAGGTGTGAGGCGAACATGCTAACCACTAAGCCACCGTGCCCCCCATCTGTGGAGATTTGAATTCAAAAGTTCTTGTTATAAAAAATTTATCCTATGCCATGTCCACTGATGCTGCTAACACGGCTGTAGGAACCGCTTCGTTGGGACTGTTGCTAAAATTTAAATTTTACATTAAAATAAAACCAAGAGGATTAATGAATGATAGCCTATTTGTTGATAAATTTATTCCATCTTCTGTTATAACAAGTTAGTTATGCACAATGGTGCATTTGTCCTCCACATGACAGTGTTCTCCCTGCTCTAACAAACCATTTAAACTAATCAGCTAATTACAAAATGTCCTGAGTTAAAGTGGAAAAATACTAAAACTCCATGATGAGGCTTGGGAACACGCTCCTTGGTACTTGTCCCACAAGAAGTCTAATTTGTGATAGCCTAGTGGTTAAGGTGTTGGACTACTGATTGGAAGGTCATGAGTTCAAGTCCCAGGTCCACCAAGCTACCACTGAGCAAGGCTCAATTGCTCAGGTGAATGAAATAAAATGTAAGTCACTCTGGATAAAAATGTAATCTGTTGTTGATCTTTGCTGTAAGTAAATGTAATCTATACCGTTGATGAGGGCGAGAAAAACTGCTGATTTATACGCGTACAAAGTTTTACAGCTAAACAATAAATTCTTGCTTAAAGCCTGGGTGCCTTTACTGAGACAGGTACAGTATAAGCTGACCAATCATAGCCTTAGGGGGAGGGATGTGTGGTCCAAGTTCACCAGTTTCCCCAAAGCATTTCAAACTATTGATAAGACGCCAACATGCTGAAATCCATCATCACCAAGCTGACTGTAAAAGATGTGAGGTTTCCCACCTCTTTGGAGCAGCATGGATCGGACGCCATGGTGTGTATAAACATAATACAAAAACATTTTGCACTTGAGCAAATTCAGCACAATACACTTACTTCCGCAGGAAGTCCGATCTAGTTAACTTTTTTTTATTTTTCTGATGTTTTTTTTTTTTTGGAATAAAGTAAAGGACACAGCAGGTTTTATGTAGAACTCGTCGATCATTGTATATGTTTCCAGCACACCGTTAACATTTGGACTGTTGTTTTGTTTGGGTCATGTGACCTGTTTCAGCACACAGACCCGGATTACTCTGTTGCTTATGTTACCATCGACACAGACTGTGAAAGTCTTAAAGGATACGGAATAACTTTCACTGTGGGAAGAGGCACTGAAATCGGTGAGCTTTAGCGATAATAAATAAACATTTATTTTATTGAATGAAGCTTTCGGCGGCACTGTGACAATAAACAGTCTGTACAATTCCTGCTTCCTGTTTCTGTCACCTTACAGTTTGCTGTAATAAGGCGCCACCACGTGGTGGTATTAATATTGTTGTTAATATTGTCTCTCTCTCTCTCTCTCTCTCTCTCTCTCTCTCTCTCTCACACTGTCTCTCTGTCTCTCTCTCTGTCACTCACCCACTCACTTTCTCTCACTTTCACTCACTCTTTCTCTCTCTCTCTCTCTCTCTCTCTCTCTCTCTCTCTCTCTCGCTCACTCACTCTCGCACTCTCTCTCTCTCTCACACTCTCTCTCTCTCTCACTGTCTCTCTCTCTCACTCATTCAACTCACTCTCTCTCTCTCACTCACTCTCGCACTCTCTCTCTCTCTCTCACACTCTCTCTCTCACTCATTCACTCACTCTCTCTCTCTCACACTCTCTCTCTCACTCTCGCACTCTCTCTCTCTCTCTCTCTCTCTCACTGTCTCTCTCTCTCACTCATTCACTCACTCTCTCTCGCACACTCTCTCTCTCTCTCACTCACTCTCGCACTCTCTCTCTCTCTCTCACTGTCTCTCTCTCTCACTCATTCACTCACTCTCTCTCTCTCTCTCTCTCTCTCTCTCTCTCTCTCTCTCTCTCTCTCTCCCACACACACCTATATTTATGCGATGAGGGAGGAAACTTGACATCGTGAGAATATGCAAAGAAAATTCACACAGATATTAACCAAGCTTGTGATTAAATCCCAGATTTGTGAAACAACAACACTATTTGCTGTAGCAACCATGTTGCCCTATAATACTACTAATTATAATATTAATAAACTAAAAATAAGACATTACAATAAATAACATGTAATAACAATAAAGTGTCTCTGTGTAGTTGTGTGTGCAGTAAAGGTTTTGTCAGCTCTGGTGATTGGAAAAACACTGGAAGAAATAGTGAGTGATTTCAGAGGATTCTACAGACTCCTGACAAATGATGGGCAATTGAGATGGGTAAGTAAACCAAGCACATGCCAACATGTGAAGGCATGTTGACAGTTAGAACCATATTTACTGACTTTACATTGTGCCAGATTGGTCCAGAGAAGGGGGTCATCCAGCTCGCAGTGGCCGCCATCCTCAATGCTATCTGGGATATGTGGGCACGTGCAGAGGACAAGGTGAAACTTTTCAGTTGGCAAATTCTTTCCTTCTTATACTCTGATACTCTTATATATTTATTGATGTGCACCAATGTCACTGAGCCCCTTGTAAATATACAGATATCTTTCACACCAGTAAAAATACAAGAAAACTGATTAAATATAAATACCTATAACTTAATGTATTATTGCCTGTAATGTCATTTTGTTTTTATTAATGCAGCCCCTCTGGAAGCTCCTTGTGGACATGGTAAGAAGACAGTATAACCTAAGTTTTTAAATCTATCTTCTCAGGCTGTGGCAGTTTTGCTTCTGTGACTGTGATAACGTATTGTCAGAAGATTAAGAGAGATTTGTAGAAGTGGTTGTGAATATGTGTATGTGTGTGGTCTCACAGGACCCAAAGCAGCTTATCCGCTGTATAGATTTCACTTACATCACCGATGCGCTCACTGAACAGGAAGCATTAGGTAAGGTCATTATTGTTATTAAATGATGTTTACACAGAATGATGTGACCGCTTTTCTTTTTAAAAACCTCTCTCTCTCTCTCTCTCTCTCTCTCTCTCTCTCTCTCTCTCTCTCTCTCTCTCTCTCTGTAAATAGATATCCTGGCAAAAGCCAACAAGGGAAAGCAGGAGAGAGGTAGGAATTACACGTTCTGTTTAATTTTATGATGTAACATATCTAATGGACTTTGGTTGTCACTAACATGCATAATGTAGTAGAACCAAACATGACGTCATACTAAGAGTATGCAGAAAGTTGCAATCCTTTGCCACCTACTTGGAGAGGAAAAAATGGCTTTGAACCGAACAGATATTGTAGCCCAGTTTTAATAAGATTATTAAGAATTCCTGTGTCTAAGATAATAAGACCATTGTGGCATGATTTATCAGCAAAGATAAATATTTACTTTACCTGTTTTTTACTTTAATTCTCATCACCTTTCCAGAGACATAGTTCAAGTAGATTTTCTTATACTTTGCTCTGGACTTCCGAAGCACTGATACAATTTAGTTAGGATGTGTGGAAAATCAACTTGGAAATTTTTAAGCACTATGGATTGCTGAAATAGAATTAATATTTGGACATAAGTTTTGGTTTGTTTGAATATACAGGGTTGTCCAGGATGGTGCATGTAACAACAATTGCATAAGACAACAATTGATATGAACATAATTTTGTTACACAGCTATTTTGGGCACATTTTCCACTTTTAAGCACTTTTTCCTGAAGATTCCTATATCACACCTATTATGAAGTGTGAGATCAAAGTGCAGAGGAGTGATGTAGATTAAAATGTGTGCACAATCAGATTTTCCCAACAGTCATACAGTCGCCCAACTTCATTTTGAATTCTTTGTGACTTTCACCAGCAACTTACCATACAGACCATACCATACAACCATATCAGCAAGTTTCACTAATAATGACATTATGACCCCTTTGATCCTTGTAGAGGACCAGATGCTGAAGGAAGGATATCCAGCCTACACCACATCCTGTGCCTGGCTAGGATATTCAGATGAACAGCTCACACAGGTGTGTCTGTGTTTTGATCATTGATTAATGAGAAACACCGCATCATAAAAATGTGAGTGTGCATATGCATTCAGGTTAATTATACTTGTGTATGCGTGTGTAGCTGTGTTCTGCTGCACTAGGTGAAGGATGGACCAGGTTTAAAGTGAAGGTAGGGGTGGACTTGCAGGATGACATTCGCAGATGCAAGCTCATTCGAAACATGATCGGCCTAGAAAACAAGCTGGTAAATCTAAATCATATACTAGTACTGTGATTTAAAAAATGTATGTTCAGACTTCAGCAAATATTATATGGATGTTTGTTTGCAAAATAAGTTATAAGTGACCAAATCGTATCGCAACTTTGGTTGTTAAAGTATAATAGTAATATAGAGTAATACAGTATATGCATTCCTTTAGTCCTCAGGAGGTAAAAGAACTCGGTGTGGATTCATTTAAACATTAGCATTAACATATAACTTTATAAAAGCTTGGTGTGCAGATGCAATCATTCATTCATTCATTCATTTTCTACCGCTTATCCGAACTACCTCGGGTCACGGGGAGCCTGTGCCTATCTCAGGCGTCATCGGGCATCAAGGCAGGATACACCCTGGATGGAGTGCCAACCCATCGCAGGGCACACACACACTCTCATTCACTCACACAATCACACACTACGGACAATTTTCCAGAGATGCCAATCAACCTACCATGCATATATCTCTGATATACCCCTCAGATGCAATCAATTATTAATTATTTTATAATTTTATTTGGAACAGACCAAAGCTTATTTAGATTCATGAACCTTAAAACGAAAGGTGAAAAAAGAAACTCTTAAGCAAAGAAAATTAAGTGAAGGAATCATCATTTCAACATTATTATTATTATTTTTTTAATCTATTAAAAACAATTATTTCAATCCAGACATGTTACTCTCATCTCTGGTCCTCTTGTTCACTGTATGCAACTCTTGCATAGAACATTTAAATCAGAGACATTTTTTTGGAATAGGTTTTATATAAATGTACAAGACAAAGCAGATGTCCAGAAAAAAAAGGGTTCCAGTTGCATTATTGATGAATATACATTAAGAAGATATAAGAATGGCTTAAATCCGATTGAAAAACTAAGAGTATGTGGTTTCCTTTCCTGCATTAACAAGATACCGCTGTCTAAACAGAGACTTTGTGATTGAAATAGTTCAGTGACTTGTGACCTAACTACTGTTAGATGATTGACGCCAACCAACGATGGGACGTCAATGAGGCCATTTCTTGGGTAAGCAGCCTAGCAGAGTTCCGTCCTCTGTGGATTGAAGAACCCACCTCTCCTGATGACATCCTTGGACATGCTGCCATCTCAAAGGTAATCAATAAGTGTCAGCATGTGTGGGAATAGCAATGAGAAAGTGTCAGTTATTGATTTGAACCTTATTCTTTATGTGGCTTTAGATATATAGTCAGGTATCATAACATTCATATCTGTGTTTCAGGCTCTGGCACCATTGGGTATTGGAGTTGCCACAGGAGAGCAGGTTGGCAAGAGTGATTCAACCCTTTTTCTACAACAAGTTAATAAGTGATTTATTGTGTGTATTTTTGTTTTTCAGTGCCACAACAGGGTGATGTTTAAGCAGTTTCTGCAAGCTTCTGCTCTGCAGTTTGTTCAGATTGACAGCTGTAGGGTGGGCAGCGTTAACGAAAACCTCGCCATCTTATTAATGGCTGCGAAGTTTAAAGGTGAGATCTGTATGTATGTGATGGTTAGAATAGTTGGTGTTTAAATACTCTTAGTAGGTGTTTGTTTGTATGTGTGGCTCATATTAAACTTGTGTTTCTTAAGATTGTATGTGTCTTTTTTTGCCATTTCAAGTCCCCGTGTGTCCTCATGCTGGTGGAGTGGGACTTTGTGAGCTTGTTCAGCATCTCATTCTGTTTGACTATATCTCAGTGTCAGCCAGCTTGGACAACAGGTGAGTTGGTGTAAGTTTGAATAATTAGGTAAAATTCTTTTAATGTACTGTAGTGCTTAGAAGGATGTGATCTAATGTGTATCAGTAAAAACACGGAATTGTAAAAATCATAACAGCATTTAAAATATAATAAAATGTCTACTTGTGTTTTAAAGGTTGACTCGTTCTTATAGGTAAACGTTAAATATGGCAATGTGTAATAAAATATTTTTTAATATGGTTTTAATATTAGAATACATTTAGCAATGCTAAACATGGGTTTGATCTTTAGTATAGAGTTTGGCAAGGGTTTGAATTAGGGATTTGGAATCAGGTTTGTTTTGTCATGCAGTCACACAGCCATTTATTGTAGAATGTGTTTTGACTTCCAATGTCTGATTTGAATGCAGCATTTTGTTAATTCCCAGAAGCCGCTGTCTTGGAATTGTGTTCTGAATTCGAATCAGTATCGCAGAGACATCATGCCATAATTAGTATTGTGTGTAGATAATGCAGGTTTCTTTTAGAGTGAACAGACCAATGTCAAAGAAATTTTAATCCATTTTCCAATTATAATTGGTGCTTTAAAAATATTGCAAATAATTGTTTTGCATTTATTAACAAAATCACTCATTTCGCATAATGTAAAAACATAACATAGTCACTCTAGTAATGTGATTGTCAATATTGTATCTAATAGTAACATATTAGACACCAGAATCTTGCCATTATACGTTGTTATGATTAAAAGGGATGCTTAGATGAATGGCCGGTTGATTGGATGGATGATTTGATGGTTTATAGTTCCTAGAGGAAATCCCCAACCCTCTTACCCATATTTTATATCTCAAAAAGAATATATTAATATCGTAATATTATCAATATTTTAACCTTTCTGCTCATGTTCCATAACAACACATTCCTTCACCAGTTATAATTAATTATATTCCTCCTAAGTCTATACAAGACTAGTAGAATAAAATGGAGCAAATTTTATGCTAGCACACATTGCATGTTAGCTAAGCTGTTTGAAGTCAGTAATGAATTTACATCGTTTTATGTTGAGAAAATATTTCTAGCAACAGAATTTGAGGTTTCATAGTCCATGAACTGAAGCCATGTAACTTTATACATGTTTGTGCTGCACAATGCATGTAAAATGCTATATGAACTGAAATCATGTGAGATCTGAGGCAAGATTTAAACAGCAAGCTAGTGGGCTACATCTAATAAAAATTTAAAAAAACAACAACGTTATGCAGGAATATGTTTAAAATAAACACTTGAAGGAATATGACATTTATCCAAAAAGTGATGTATGTAGATTTGACTGCAAAACTAAATGTTCCAAAGCATTTAATTACGATTATTACAAATACTGAATATTTTCATATTATCTTGCACTTTTAATAACTCTGCAGTGATATTTTAGAATTGTTGTCATCACTCAGATGGGTTCCATTTTTGAGTCTGGTTCTTCTCGAGGTTTCTTCATCATAACTTCTCAGGGAGTTTTCCCTTGCCACAGTCACCTCAGGCTTGCTCATCAGGGATAAATACAAATAAATTTAAATACAAGTCTAATAATAAATCTTTTTTCTATATTTCTTATATTCTGTAAATCTGCTTTGAGACATTGTTCGTTGTTAAAAGTGCTATACAAATAAAAATATCTGAAATATAGATATAAAAATGAATGTACACCATCACTAAAAAGCCTTAGGAAATTGAGTGTATTGGGTGTGTATTTTTTTTAATACATTCACTGTTCTGTTGGAAGGATGTGTGAATATGTGGACCACCTTCATGAACATTTTAAAAGTCCAACCGTAATCAGAAAGGCCTGCTACATTCCTCCTAAGGTGAGTGAACATTACAAAGTATAAGGCAGCAGGCTTGTGACAGGTCATCCACATAAAATTTGCAACAACAGATGGCCACTAGATTGTGATTAGCATAATGCATGTGTGATTCAGATCTAAAGTATTTGTTCACTGTTACTTTTACGGTACACTGATTTATTCATAGAGTTTTTCGGTATTCAATCCAAGTTTGAATTTTCTGCAGTGTTTTTGTCTCATGTTTGGTTTGGGTCTCATTAGGATCCTGGATTCTCGTGTGAGATGTTGGAGACATCGGTGCAGAAACATCAGTTTCCTCACGGAGAGGTGTGGGGACGTGTTCTGGCGCAGAAACACTCGCCAATAATCTGAGTGACTGCTGATTAACGAAACACTAAATACATAAATACATTTTTCATTTTGATATTTCTGACTGAATAAATAACAAAAATAATGTTTACAAAGTAATGAATACTGTATAGAACACAGACAGAAATTAGACTGTGTTTGATTGACACTTTTTCTGCTATCCTAATTATGTGAATGATGCAATAACAGACACTGTAATTGTTACCTAAATGACTGAAACTTTGGAATAACTTTTTTTTCCACAGATTAAACTGTACTTTAATCTGGTTGAGTCTGTCTATTTACACTTTTCAGAAGTTTTACATTACCCATGCTGATAATGACATTTTATTTTCAACTATAGTGAGCCTACTGTTAGTTATACTCTGCTATACACCTTCACACAGATTTGTATGGATTGTTTATTTCGAATTTATATTAGCAAAACAAATTTTAGGATAAATATTTACAGTAACAGTAAACATTACAAAACTGGCTGTTTACATTTAGCAAGAAACTGTGATTATACTGCCATCTGCATCTTGATTGTAGGATATGGATCATAGTCACATATCTCAAAATCCTCAGCTGTAAAATCATCAATGCGTTCGACGTTGCGACGGATCTTTAGCTTAGGGAAAGGCCGTGGCTCCCTCTGAAGCTATAAAGGGGGAGAAAATGTGAACATAGACTAATATTTGTGCTAATTATTTGCAAAGACTTTAATATGACATCCAGCTTACCTGTATTTTTAGAGGCTCAATGTGGTTGAGGTAGATGTGAGCGTCACCAAGAGTATGTACAAAATCACCAGGCTATAGAGGATGGAAGGAAAAAAAAATAATATGCACGACATAGACAGAATTTATTAGTCTACATCACTGTGGAATTATTATGGAATAAAAATTTCTTATGATTTATATATATCATAGATTTACATTATATATATATATATATATATATATATATATATATATATATATATATATATATATATATATATGAATGAGAGAGAGAGAATATTGGCACAAAACCTAAGAAATCAATATTATATGTACGTATAATAAAATGCTGTTTGCTAAAGGCAAACTAGAATGTTAGTCAAATGGCTTTAAATAAAGTACACTGATAGTTATGCCTTAAAAAAGAAAACCGGAACGCAAGTGATTTATATTCTCTCTCTCTGTGTGTGTACATACCTTCAGCCCTGTGATGTGGGCGATCATGTATGTGAGTAGGGCATAGCTAGCAATGTTGAAGGGGACACCCAGGCCGATGTCTCCGGAGCGCTGGTATAACTGACATGACAGCTCACCGTCAGAGATGTAAAACTGGCACAGAGCGTGACAAGGTGGCAGAGCCATCAGGGGCAGATCTGAGATGCGGCAGGAAGATCACAAAAGTGAAATGAAATGATGACCTTCCAAATCAGGACTAAAACAGCGAAAAAAGGAAAGAATAAATGCTGCCATTGGGAAATTGTGTTAGTCTATATACACTCATTGTCCACGTATTTATGTAACTCAGCCAATCATGTATCAGCTGCAGGTCAAGAGCTACAGTTAATCTTCTCATTAAACATCATAATGGGGAAAATGTGTGATCTCTGTGACTATAACTGTGACATGGATGTTGATTTGAGTCTTTCAAAAACTGCTGATCACCTGGGATTTTCCACATTCAACCTTAAACAAAATGGTGAGAAAAACAAAAAACACTGTGTGCGTGACAGTTCTATTGGTGGAAACTTGTTGTAAAGGGAGTTCTAAAGGGAGAATTGTTGAAAATGGCGAGATTGGTTTGAGCTGTCGGGAAGGATATCATTCAAGAATCATTCACTTTTACAAGTGTAGTTAATTGACAACATTGTTGTTTTGCCACGTGTTTGGTTAACTGAATAAATGAGCATGTGCACCGGGTGTTCCTAATAAAAGTGGATGGTTAATGCACAGGATACTGCTCTAATGGAAAGCATGACTACCACAATCAATTCAGAGCAACTTTCCATTTATTAAAAAATAAATCAAAAAGGAACTTTATGTCCAGAAAAGTCATAAATCACTGTGTTACTGTGAAAAGTACAGCTGTCATTAAAGGAAATGCTGAGCAAACCAACTAAAGAGAAGCTCATTAATGGGATTATTATAAAATCCGTAAGTTAAATATTTTCCTTTAAATCATTATCAAACAAAATGATATTTAAAATCAAGGCAGCTGTTTAGCCCCCTGATCTGCTCAGCATTACACACCTGAGATACTATACATGGTCAATGTCTTTACCTTTAGGGTTCCAGGCACACATGATGATCCTCCGGTCCTCTGGATTGGATTTGATGGTGTTAATAACGTTCTGCAACTGGTCGACACCTTGGCCGGAGTAATCTGATAGTATTAAAATAGATTGCAATATATAAACAAGCCTTGTTGCATTTCATATTTATTCTAGCCGTCTGTGGTATGAATTTTAATAAAGTCATTATTAAACTGTTAACATTTAATACAATATAAAAATATAGGACATAAAAATGCACATTTGTTTCCATTTATAAACAAATCATTTTTCTGACTACACATCATTGGGCTTTATATAGTTTTAACTGGCAAATATTGTATTTTTATGCTGCAATAGTTTTAATAGGACACAACACCCACCAGAATGCATGTCTTTGTACTCTGCTCCAAAGTGTCTCCACTGGAAGCCATACACAGGGCCCAGGTCACCTTCCTCACGCTCGGTGAATCCGTTCTTATCAAGAAACTCCCGTGAGCCGTTGGCATCCCAAATCTTCACACCTTTCTCTGAAAGCTCTTTTGCGTTAGTTGAACCCTACAAGATCAATCAATCTGTGTTAGATTGCTGCCCTCTATTGGTAACTTGTGGACAAACTGTTCATTGTTCAACATTTTCTTCCCTCAAGACATTAGGCTCCACAACAGCCAGTACTGAACTGTTACCGATTACACACACAGTGTGATCTGCACTTACACATTCACTCAATTGCTGATTTGCACACCACATTTCAATACCTCATCCAACTGCTATAACTTAGTGTATATGTTTTCAAGATCCCTCTTTGTTTTAAGCAATGTACTGTATAATATACAGAATACACACTGGTCATCCATTTTGGGTATACTGTCTTGTAGTATTTTGTATTGTCTGTTTGCTCTGTCTTTTGTCTTGCACTAGGTTGCACACGATGCACTTTATGTGGCTAGAACTAACTTACTTTAAGTCCTTAGCTCTGTGTTGTTTTATGTAGCACTATGGTCCTGGAGAAACCGTGTTCGTGATGTACTGCGTCAGCTATGTATGCTTCAAATGACGATAAAAAACTTCTTGCGTTGACTCGACTAATGTGAGAGCAGGAACATATTGATTCTGAAGCAGCATTCCTTTTCTCAAAGCCGGAATGCGTGCCTCAGTGTTAGCTGTGTGTAACTAGAGCAACACAAAAACATGTATTAAGGTCTCTAAAAGTTACATAGAGTTGGTAAGTTTTGAATGACTCTTTTTTTTTGCCTAACTCGCTGAGCCCAACGATATTTCCAGCCATGTACACAAAGCTCCACCGCAAAACCTGTGGTGTCTCAGCAAGAGTTAGCATACTAACTAGAGCTACCTTTAGCAAAGACTTTCAAGTGCACTTGAACATTTGACTATATGAAAGCCTAGTTTTAACTGTGTAAACATGCAGCTTTCCCTCAAAATTACTGTATTATTATGAGGAAGTGAATAGGTGTAAGTGAAGTGTCTATAAAATGACTGACATTAAGCCAATCCAAGCTCAAGCAAACATTCCTAACTGGACACATAATACACTTGCTCTAAGACAATGGAGAAAACTATTATTTTATCCTTTCTACATAATGTTCCACATTACTGGTGTTAGTAAGAAATGAAA
Organism: Tachysurus vachellii; assembly: GCF_030014155.1. Lineage (NCBI taxonomy): Eukaryota > Metazoa > Chordata > Actinopteri > Siluriformes > Bagridae > Tachysurus > Tachysurus vachellii. The sequence continues at coordinate 10,131,661 of NC_083466.1, read as the reverse complement.
ACGATTAAATGTCGCACCTATAAGAGACATTGTATTCCTTTCCTTTAGTTTTAGACACAAACTTTTGCATAAAATACATTAATATGTACATAATTTATTATTTATTATAATTCATGAAGGTTTACGTTGAATTGTACAGTTCAATATAACAATACAAGTTTAGTAAAGAAGCAAATCCAACTGAAGGCTGCATTTTAAACTCAACAAAACTGTCTTATAACATTGTGGACTGTGGATAATCACTTACCTTGATGAACCACAGTAGCTCCTCCAAAATCCCCTTCCAGAAGACACGTTTTGTTGTTAGCAAAGGAAACTGATCTGAAATGGAAACACAATGTAAGATTAGCTACATAACCAACCACAGTGCATGTGGATCAGACCTTTTGCCTTTGGCTCAGCAGGTTGGCCCACAGTGTCAAGATTATTGTTCCCTTCATGTGCTATCAGAATGATCCTATTTCTCACTTCTCAAGTTACCGGCTTTTTGTATTCACATTCTTTGTTCATGCGCACACACATACATACATACATACATAAATATACATTAAATACACACACATACATACATAAATATACATTAAATACACACACATACATAAATATACATTAAATACACACACATACATACACACACAAACAAATATACATCATACACACAAATATACATTAAATACACACACACATAAATATACATTACACACACACACATACACACATATATAAATATACATTATACACTCACACACACACACACACACACACACACACACACACACACACACACACATATGTATATAGCATGTGTAGATAAATTAGCTGCATTTAGAAAAATAGAGGTAAATTCAGTACAGAAACCGTAATCTCCAGTTCAGTACTCTACAAAGTTCAGTACTTTTCCAATCTGTTATCGAGATAATCTCGGAGTTTTCCAGTCGTAATTACAACTTGAGGGGTCATTCATGTGCAACTTCCTAGTGGGAAACTCGTATTCACTCAAATTTTAGCACTCACATTTTAAGTCAAATAGCACGTGAGTCTCATATCTAGAATCATAACCTGTAAATGCACCATGAAAAGTACTAAATAATGGCTCTTCTAGATCCTGCTGTAGTGTGCTACATATCTCTAATAAGCCGTTTGTGATGTAGCTGTACAGAATAGTCTACTATATTAAGTGCAAAATTAAATATGTGCTTATTGACAGACTGTGGGTTTAGTTGGGGGGAAGCCACTTTGTCCTCGTTTAGACTTTAGGATTTGTGTACTAAACACAGCAATGCATAAAATGTAAATAAAAATAATAATAATAATAATAATAATAATAATAAGTATAACAATAATAACAACAATAATAATAGAAACAATAATAACAATAAATAATAATAAACAGTATAATAATAACAGTAAGTATAATACTAATAGTAATAATAAGAATAACTATAACAATAATAAACAAAATAATAATAATATTCATAATAATAAACAAAATAATAATCATAATAATAAACATAATAATAATAATAATAATAACAATAATAATAATAATAACAAAAATAATAACAACAACAACAATAATAATCATAATAATAATAATAATAATAAACATAATAATAATAATAACAATAATAATAATAACAAAAACAATAACAACAACAACAATAATAATAATAAACATAATAATAATAATAATAATAATAATAATAATAATAATAATAATAATAACACACCTCTGAGGCTGTATCGGGCCTGTAACCCAAACACAGACACGACTCCTGTTCCTGTTCGGTCTCCTTTTCTCACTCCATTGTGTAAAATGTATTTAATCTGGTTCAGATATCCGCGTTCATCACAGAACAGAGAGAAATGAACTGCATCCTCAGGACTCTGCTTTTCTGCTGCTGCTGCTGACTTAAACTCTCCTGCTGGATGTATATCACTCGTGGCTGGCATTATGTGCAGAAAACTGGTCAAATAGTGCAAGATTAAAGCAGTTTGTTCACATAACAGGCGGTTGTAGGACTTGTTGAACCAAATACTCGCGGGTTTTTTCCCCTTTAACAGTGGATAAAATCGTCCAATCAGATTGCTGCTTTGCAGTAGACGTCTGGTTTTCGTCAACAGACAGCGGGAAGCCTTCCGATTGGCTGCTTCTAATCACGTGACCGTTTGGAACACTTGCAAATAATAAGCCACCTAGCCTCACTCCTAGTAGTAGTAATAATAATAATAATAATAATAATCATAATCATAATAATCACAAATATTGATTGTAGTCAGAACTTTCTGCCAATACACAAAAAAAAATTACAAAAATTACCATCCCCTTGTACACCTCCTCATTTATCTAAATCAGCCAATCATGTTTCAGCAGTGAAATGCATAAAAATACGTAAATACAAAGGGTTCATTTAATGTTCATATATCAGAATAATATAGCATGAAAGATGTTGACAGATTGGTTTGAGTAGTTCAGAAACTGCTGATCTGAGATTTTTACATGCAACAATCTCTAGAGTTTACACAGATGGTGCAAAAGTCAAAAAAAAAGTCCATCCACTTCATGGTCTATGTTTTGTGCATGTGGAAATGCTTTTCTGCTTACTGAAGTAGAGATACAAGATCCTTCTTGGCAGCTCAACTCTGGCCATTTTCCTCTGACCACTCTTATCAACAAGGCATTGCCAATACCAGATCTGTCACTCACTCCATTTTTTTCTCCTGTTTACACCATTCTGTGTAAACGCTAGCAACAAAAAAATCCCCAGAGATCAGCAATTTGTGAAATAATCCACCCATTCTGCTACACTTTTTTCCCCATTATGAAGTTTGATGTCAAGTCAAGACAAGAAGCTTTTATTGTCATTTCAACCACATACAGCTGAAGCAGTACATGAATAAAAAACACACAATATCTCCAGGACCATGGAGATATAGACTTAAAATAAGTTGTCCTAACCACATAAAGTGCATCTGTGCAACCTAGTGCAAACACTAAAAGACAATACACAAAAGACAATACACAAAAGCAGAGCCAACCAGAGTACATATTGTATATTGATGTGAACATTAGCTGAAGCTCTTGATCAGTTTCTGAATATTTTGCTGCCCTTGCCCTGCTTCCACATGAATAAATAACTGAATAAGGAGGTGTACAGGTGTTTCTGCCTTCAGAATTGCCCTCAAATGGCGTTCTGTTTTTGAAGTGCATTTATTACCAAAAACACAATTCTCTGTGTAATATATTAGTCGTGCTGGACATCCAAAAAGGACATAGGACAGGCTAGGGGTGGGTGGAATTACCAAAAATCTGTTTCACGGAATAAGTTATTTTATTTCACGGTAGCGGTATATATCACGGAATAATAATTTTTCAGGTAAATCAACAAAAGGAATGTGCTTAATATATTAAATACCACTTTAACACTTTAAAAATAAAGAATAGACTTTCTTGTCTTATTTTATTAATTTTTCTTTTATTTAGCATTAGTAGTGAATGAGACTCAACTTTTAGATCAACCTCAACATAATAAATAGGCCTCATTTTTAGAGTTTAAAGAGAACAGACTTTTTTAATAATATCAGAACAGATTATTAATACTTTCTCAAAGCAATGAAATAAATTAAACTTCAGTAACAGAAAACAAATTTTGCAGAAAGTATAAAAATGTAAACATTTGAGGAAAATGTCAAACACTTGTCCTAAAAACAAAATTCTGACTGTAAACACTTCCTGAGAATAAGAAATTTAAACTCTCTTTGAAACATTTAAAAAAAACCTAATAAATATAAACACTTCAATAAATTAAACACAATAAATAAAAAATTCTGTCAAACAAAACAATTACAAATTGTGTGCAAGAAAAACAAGCTGGTCAACTCTCTCAGGTTTAATGCTGATCTGCGGCATGTGACAATATTCCCCACTTGTGCAGAAAGCACACTCAGATGGAGCACTTGTGGCAGGGATGCAAAGATATTTTTTGCCAGGTTGGCCACACGTGGAAAATTAGCCTCGTGCTGCCTCCACCATTCCAGGGGGTTTGTCTCACCATCCACTTCAACCGTTTGTAAATAGCTGTTCAGTTCTATTTCAATGGACTCTCTTTCTGATTGGGGGACAGCTTACTCGTGATAGCATGGCTAACGGTTACATTCGTGTGACAGTTTGCAAATCACATTTGTCTGCTTTGTCAGCCTTTGTAAACCCGAACCACGTCCATACCACTGATGTCGCGCCTCGTTTCACAACAAGTTCCTCCTCCTGCTCGGGATTGGTTTGTGGGATTTCTTTATCAGCATGCATGTCTTTCTCCATGTTTTTCTTCTTATCTACGCTTATGTGCCGCTTCTCAATCGTTCTCAGATTCAGGCGTGCTACATGTGAGGTTAATCACGCCCACTAATTTACATTTCACGGTATGCACGGAATAGAAAAACCTGTAAAGGTAGACATTTTATTCCGCGGAAACGGAATATACCGTCATACCGCCCAGTCCTACGACAGGCCTATGTTTTCAGCAAACTAATCCCATTAATGTTGCACTGTAACAACAATTACATCACATTCAACTGATGCAAAATTGTGACACTACTTAATATATTAAAGCATATCATAGTGATTATTATATGGACACTGTTTTGGAGATCATCACACCCATATTGTACTTGGTTGAGGAGGCTTGGCATGTTGTCTGCATTCCAAATCATCCCAAAGTGTTCAGTGGGGTTGAGGTCAGTGCTCTGCAGATGACACTCAGTTTCTTCCACACTGACCCTGTTAATCCAGGTCTTAATGGACTTTGCTTTGTGCTTAGGGACACTGTCATGCCTAAAGAGGTTTTAGCCTCTTAGTGGCAGGGGCGGTAAACTGTAATGCTACAGCAGACAAAAACAGCTGTGTACTTTATGGCAGCAGATGGGGAAAGATACTTTTAGCCATATATTGTATTTGGTCAGCTAGACACCTTCTTTCAATGCCTTATAATTGTCCAGGACAGGAGGCTAAAAGATGTCAAAGAAAATATGCACATCCACTCACTCACTTTCTACCGCTTATCCGAACTACCTCGGGTCACGGGGAGCCTGTGCCTATCTCAGGCATCATCGGGCATCAAGGCAGGATACACCCTGGACGGAGTGCCAACCCATCACATGGCACACACACACTCTCATTCACTCACGCACTCACACACTACGGACAATTTTCCAGAGATGCCAATCAACCTACCATGCATGTCTTTGGACCGGGGGAGGAAACCGGAGTACCCGGAGGAAACCCCCGAGGCTCGGGGAGAACATGCAAACTCCACACACACAAGGTGGAGGCGGGAATCGAACCCCCAACCCTCGAGGTGTGAGGCAAACGTGCTAATCACTAAGCCACTGTATGCACATCCAAAATATGTTAAATAAATAAATAAATAAATATTGTGCGTGAATACTTGACATTTTGCAGAACTTATTCAGACTAACAAAGCTGGGTGTGTTTACATGTGGGCTGAGTCAAATGTGGGCTCTTCACATTTGTTGACTTTGTAAACCAAGACCTATCCATCTGGTGCACTACAGCCAGTAAAAGGGGTGAAATCCCTTTTATCAGGACAAGCAGGGAGCTGGAAAAACACCAAGATTATATCAAGGCGATAAATCAGTGCCACAAGACCTTCAACAAAGACTCTGACTTTAATTAACGTCAACTTTTACGCACATCACTCCATATGAACACACACACACACACACACACACACACACACACACACACACACACACACACCTGAAGTACAGAGAAAAAGATGTGTGTCTGTGTGTCAGGAGATCAGGAAACACAAAGGCACAGTTACTTGAATCCCCAACACTTTAAAATGCGCATTTCCTTTTGCTTTCTGGATTTTTGGCCTCTGTTCCAGCGCGCTAACCGAAAGCTTTGAAAAGTTTCTTAATGATTTGCAGATGTTTGACCCGTAGCTGAGCGCTCCATTGGGGTTTGGTAATGTAATCCCGAGCCGCGCCGAGCCAAATAACCATCTCCCCAAATCCCTTCAACCTTCGCGCACTTGGCAGCTTCAGAAGTCATGTGGTCTTTCCAGTATGGCGTAGGTGCAGTGCCGAGAAATTGCACGACAGTGTTGCCAGTTGCACTATTATCCATCGAAAACTTCTACACTTGATGTGCTACCGCGGGATTTAAAAAAAAAACGATTATTGTACTATATACACACACACACACTTTAAAAAAAAAGGTAAAAAGTTAAATAAGTTTAAAATTCAAAAATAAATGAAGCCACTGCATCTGTTTTTGAGTGACTGCATCACTTATTTATGGTCAGTGGGCCTGTTAGTGCTTTATTATAAGTGAGTACAGACTGTCAGTTAAGAGAATATTAAAGACTGCAATTTATCCTACAAATATACATTATATGACCAATAGTATATGCACACCTGACCATCAGAGCCATATGTGGTTCCTCCTTAAACTGTTGCAGCAATGGAAGCACACATTATGTATGTGCACGCTCGCCTCACACCACGAGGGTTGGGGGTTCGTTTCCCGGCTCCGCCTTGTGTGTGTGGAGTTTGCATGTTCTTCCCGTGCCTCGGGGGTTTCCTCCGGATACTCCGGTTTCCTCCCCCGGTCCAAAGACATGCATGGTAGGTAGGTTGATTGGCATCTCCGTGACCTCAACCCCACTGAAATTCTTTGGGATGATATTGAAACATAGCTGCACAGCAGGCGTTCTCTCTCAACATTAATGCCCAGTCTCTTACATCCATGTGGCTGAATAAGGGCCTCACAGGCATGTTCCAAAGTCTAGTAGAAAGGGGAACAATTCAGTATTAGTGCACATGCTTTTATAATGGGATACACAGTACTCAGATGTACACATACTTTTGGCCATACAGTTTATCTTATGTGCAAGTGATCCAATCCAGATAGGCCCTTTTCACTTAGATTTACAATGGCCAGGAAGTAGGACTTGAATTGAAGCTGGAACTATTTTTGGTGCTGCTGTTATATAACATTAATCAGCACCTCCAACCATCATTTCAAACCATTTCACTCACCAACTACAGTTCAGTAACCCTTCACTTGTAGCTGTAATGAATGAAGTAAAGTTTGACATTTCTCCTGATCTCATTTTCACTGTTAACAATGTACTACTCTTTGGCAAAGCTATAGTTATAGTTTAAGACAATATCTACAATAAGGATTAATGTGTGGATTTATTAAACAATGCTGCCCATTTATTTGGTTTTAATGATTATTGAGCCTGTTTGCAGAATTGTTTGTTGTTGATGTTTATATTTGTACAGACCTGGCAACCCAGGCGCAGTACCACAGCGAGGAGACTCAGTTCGGTAACGCAGTAACAGTAACGCAGTGAGATACGTGATCAACTTTGCAAACACTTTGGACGTTTCTGTGAAAAGTGAGTCGATACAAATATTGTTTCTGTTTCGGCTGAATATTATATAGAGACAGAAACCAGAAGAGTTTTTTTTTTCTTTGCTGAATCTTTGTGTCGTGTCGAGCGCGATGAAAGGTGGGTTACATTTTACACACATGACTGTAGAACATTTATTCTGTATTTGTTTATGTGTGTGTGTGTGTGTGTGTGTGTGTGCGTGTGTGTTTGTGCATGTGTGTGTATGTATGTATGTGTGTGTGTGTGTGTTTGTGAATGTGTGCGTGTGTGTGTGTGTGCGTGTGTGTTTGTGCATGTGTGTGTATGTATGTATGTATGTGTGTGTGTGTGTTTGTGAATGTGTGCGTGTGTGCGTGTGTGTTTGTGCATGTGTGTGTATGTATGTATGTGTGTGTGTGTGTTTGTGAATGTGTGTGTGTGTGTGTGTGCGTGTGTGTTTGTGCATGTGTGTGTATGTATGTATGTGTGTGTGTGTTTGTGAATGCGTGTGTGTGTGTGTGTGTGTGTGTGTGTGTGTGTGTGTATGCGCGCGCGTGGCGCCTGTTCAACATCTGGTTGAAATTGACAGCTCATCGTGTGATGTTTTCTTATTTAGACACAGTAGGGAGATATTTCCAGTAGCACTGAAAAACAAATGTTATCAAATTGTGGCACACACACATTGTGAAATCACTGTTTTGACAGTGTTCATAACATGGATTGTTATTTATCATCTCTCTCTCTCTCTCTCTCTCTCTCTCTCTCTCTCTCTCTCTCTCTCTCTGTATCTGTTTCTCTCTCTCTCTCTCTCTCTCTCTCTCTCTCTCTCTCTCTCTCTCTCTCTCTCTCTCTCTCTCTCTCAGACGAGTTTGCTGAAGAAGAGGATGTCCAGTCGTTTGGATACAAGAGATTTGGTAAGAGCTCATCCTTCATGGATACGTTAGAGCTTTGGCTCAATGGAATAAATCAAATAAATATCTTAAATATATTGAAAACACACATAAAGTCACGAGCAATCACTATGCAGTCGGTTTTGTTTGAAAAGCTTTTTGATTAAAACTAGCCATGCGTCTTTCAAAAACAACACAGACACCAACAGCTCATCTGTCTAACCAAAAACATCTGACAGCTCAAATTTTACGATTTTTGAAAAACACTACAAAAAAAAAACATCGGAGCAAATGAAAATATATCGAGAATATAGTCAAGTTTATCAAGAAGCAAAATGATCTGCCAGTAGAACAAGAAAATGTTTAGTCTGAAAGCTAGATAGGTTTAATAATCTTGGTCTGTTGAAATCTTATAATAGGAAATTCTAGATCAATCTGACTATATATCTCTGACAGGATATTTTCACTTAGGAAGCTGTCAGTTTTTGCAGTTCAATAGATGTGTTTAATAGGAGTCAGAATTCTCTGAGGTTTTAAAATAAGTTTTCTGTCTTTTCACTTCTGGATAATTTACTTGTTTGTGGTTGAGATATAAAGAAATTGAATGGGACAGTATATACTTTTCTATGAAAAAAAAAAACAATAAACAACTTAAGTGTTGAATGTAACAAACAGCTTTAATACACAAAGATTCTACAAGAAGTGAATGGCTGAAACACCGTTATAGACCCCTGAAGTATACCCATGAAAAGAGCCAGCAATCAGCTTGTTCATGATTTAAGTCTTATATCTGATATATTGTTAAATATTGAAAAAAAAATAAAAAATGAAGGTCTCGTTTCTCTTCTATGCAGAGATTAAATAAATAGGTGAATAATGATTGTGGATCTGATTGCAGGTTTTCAGGAGGGAACTCAGTGTACTAAGTGTAAGAGTGATTGGACACTGAAGGCTGCTATAGGTCTGCTCTACGTTCTGCTCAGCTTCCTCACCATTGCTGTTGCCATACTGGGTTACAAAGGTACCATATATACATATAGTGTGTATTTCTTGCTTTCTGGTAATCTGGAACTCTGTCAGTAGTGATCTTAAAGTCTTTGGCTCCTCTAAGTTGTTTTGTATTTTGTTTGGGAGGATTGTTCCACTTTTATTGGCATGTTTATATTAGTTCATGTTCCAATTGTTTGTGTGTGCAAATGAGGTCATGTTTTTCTGTGGGGTCTTATTCCAGCCAACAATAAGGACTCAGAGCTGTTTGAATGCCATGGATACAGAAGTGGGTTTGCTTGTTTTGTGGTGGCTGTAACCACAAAAAATATATGTGTGTGTGTGTGTGTGTGTGTGTATATATATATATGTATGTGTGTGTGCATATATATATGTATAGATGATACTTTTTTTAAATTTTTTTTTACATGCATGATACATTACAACTACATTCAAGGGTGACCCTGCAAGGACAAGACAGATGTTAGTAATCAACACCACCACTTAACTGTATCTGTAAACCTTTTTCTCAGTTCTTTTAGTTTCCAGATGTTCCCATATTCTTTAACGGTTTGGCTAGTGACTGTTATTGTGTGTGTGGCTGTGTGTGTGCATGAGAGAGAGAGAAAGACGGGAGAGAGAGAGAGAGAGAGAGAGAGAGAGAGAGAGAGAGAGAGAGAGAGAACTTATAGTTGGAGCAAAGATCAAGACTATTAGTACTGTTCTAACTTGGCCCTTTCTCATTCTCGGTATAATGTAGTGTTGAAGCTAGGCTAAACACTATCTGAAACTTTTTTGAGTGCAGTTGTGCATGTTTCTATTTTTGTGCTATTTTATGGGGAATATTTTATTGGGGAATATGGAATATTTTATTTTATGGGGACACATATCTGTATTACAAATTTTACAAAGATCTTAATTATAAACTGATGTAGCACTAGTTATATTTCTGCATAGACACTCTATTGTTTAGTGTAACCAATATTGGCTTATAAGAATTAAACTGGTTTAAAACAAGTAACCAGATGTGATTTGTGTCATAGTGTAGTGACGTGACATACGGCTAAGTATGGTGACCCATACTCAGAATTTGTTCTTTGCGTTTAACCCATCCAAAGTGCACACACACAGCAGTGAACACACACACACTGTGAACACACACCTGGAGCAGTGTAATGAAACTATATAAACAGTTGTGAATCTACACCTCCTGATCACTGTATCAATAATATATAAATGTTTTAAGATGATAGGTGAATTGAATTTGTAATTGAATGTTTCTAATAGTGGTTCAGAAAATGGATGGTGTTACTAAGGGAATACACAATTATGAGGACAAAATCAGTGCCATGGAGACAGATGTAAGAAAGATAGGTAAGTTCCAATGTAATTCCAACTACATACAGAATTTTAAATGAGAAGGTTATGTAATCTAATCAATATTTCTATTTTTTATTTGTCACCTTCTTTCTAAATATCCTCTCACTTCACTCTTATTTATTGGTTCTATTTCTATACTCTTCTATTTATTCCTTATGCCCTGTCTCAGATGCGTCTGGTATGAAGCTTAAGAACACTTCCAATGAGCTGCAGATGTTTCGTTCTGGGTTATCAGCATTGCGTCAAAAGCTAGCTGCAGCCTCAGACTCCGTCAACAGCAACGCAGCTGTCCTGCAGCACATCCGAACCTCATCACAAGATGTGCTTTCACTGCAGGAATATTTGCACTCACAGTTAAATGCGCATGCTAGAACTCTGCATTCTGCTAATGCTACGCTGTATTCTGTGGCTGCAAACACACCTGTGCTGCAGCAGGACACGGCACGGCTTCAGCACAACCTACAGACACACATCAACGCACAGCGCATGGTGAAGCTGTCCATCGACCGTCTCAACTTCACTCAAATGCAGCAGGACGCTGTCACAACTGCACTGCAGCGTACAATGGAAGTAGCGGATATGAATACACAGAGTGTCTTTGGTGACGTGCTAACACTGCGGCGGGAGACACAGCTAGTAGGCAGCATTGAGGACTGGATTAGGGAAAAGATCCTGAATTTGGAAAAAGCTGAATTTAATGCCTCGACACACATTCTCATCACTACACAGGGGCTGGGTGAGATGAACTCGCAGCTAGCTAGCATCTCCAGTCAAATTTTAAACATTAGCACACTCATCGATGGTAATGCTGCAAACCTGAGGGAGCTACAGGAACAGCAACAGTCTTATGGCAGTCGAACAAGTGCTCGCTTTGATAGAATGGAGGAAAGGCTGGATTCAGCAGAAGAAAATGTTAATAGGGTCACAGGGAACGTGAGCTATACTACTTGGATGCTGGGTGGAGTAAACGGAGCGCTAGGTGCTTTACGGAGCTGCTCGGACACAGTTGGACAACATTCGGATCTCCTGTTGATTTTAAATAGGAGTCTGGCTGAGACACAGGAAGATGGGTCTGCTCTAAAGTCCCAACAGGATTATCTATCAGCTCGGCTAGACAAAGAAGTCAGCAGTCTTTCCATTATCATGGAAGAAATGAAGCTTGTGGACAGCAAACACTCCCAGCTCATCACCAATTTTACAGTATTGCAGGGTATGAAATTATGATGACTAGACATTCATACACTGTCATAGCTTAGACCTTATAGTTTATTTCACCACAAAATTTTGGGTAGATAAAAACTATACATGCAAAATAATCATATACAGTTCCCCTCGAAATTATTGAAATGGCAAGGCCGGTACTTTTGTTTTTGTTATACAATAAAAACATTTAGTTTGAGATCAGAAGATCAGAATTTTAGCTTCATTTCCTGATATTCCTGCTAACCTGGCACTACTGGAAGTATAGAAATAAACAGTCTGTCTGGGTACTCCCGACTTTCTCACTAGTCCAGAGACGTGCATTTTCGGCTGATTGGCATCTCTGAGTTGTCCATTGCGTGTGTATGGGTGGGTGAGTGTGTGTCCCATTGTATTGTGTTAAGGTTGACTCTCACCTGGTTTGTAGGAACAATCCCCAGCTCCCAAAGGATAGGCTCTAAGTTTGCCCCAACCCTGTGTATGATAAGTGGAATAGAAAATGGATGGAAAGTTGGATGGAGCACTGAATATTTGTTGGGGTATACCTTGCTTGCAATAACTGCATCAATCCAGTGACCCACTGACATCACCAATCTGTTCTTCTTTTGTGTTGCTTTTCCAGGCTTTACTGCAGCTTCTTTAATTTTTTTAAGGGCTTTTTCACTTTACCGTATTTTCCGGACTATAAGCCGTAACTTTTTTCCCACGCTTTGAACCTTGCGGCTTAAACAATGACATGGCTAATATACTGTATGGATTTTTCCAGCTTTCCAATTTTTTTTTTTCAAAAAAATAAAAACACATTCTGTGACTTCAGTGGTTGACTTCAGTGGTTTCAGTGCACAGGAGGAGGAAGATAGTGATCAGTGACTTTCTTGGTAGGCTACTGTTTACTGCTAATTTTTTATTTTTTGTTACAAGCAGTGTTTCGTTAAAGCCTATTTATTTTTGTTACAAGCCGTGTTTCGTTAAAGCCTGTGTAAAGTTAATTTGTTTCAATGTACCTGTAGGCACCTGCGGCCTATAGACATAATTAAGCCTTATAGACAGGCTTATTTATGTTCAAAATAATACTTTTTTTTTAAATTCAGTGGGTGTGGCTTATATTCTTATATTCAATAGTCCGGAAATTACGGTAGTCTCTTCTTCAGGAGGGTTAGGGTAAGTTGATTGACTTGGCCAGTCTGAAACCTTCCACTTTTTTCCTTTTTTTTTGGAGGAATGTGATTACTGCCCTGTGAAGGTTGTTGGTGATCTTTCTCACTAATTTTTGGGTTTTCCTTATTAGCTCTTACAATGTATCTGTCAACAACTGCTGTTGTTTCCTTTGGCTGATCTATTCTGTTTCTGGTTCTAAATATACCAGTTTCTGTATTTTTCAGGACATTCCAGATTGTTGTATTGTCTATGCCCAATGCTTTTGCAATGCCTCTGAGAGATTTGCTTTCTTTTTCTGGCTTCAATATTGCTTGCTTTTTTCCCCAGAGACAGCTCTTTAGTCTTTACGATGATTTATAATTTTTAACAAATGCGGCCTTCACATGTGAAACCAAGGGTTCAAACCGAATGTAGACATTCGAATCTATTAATTGTTTAAACAATCAATCTTGCAGGACCCATGTGGGCAAAAAGAAACACCTGTTAGTCATATGTTCCAGTATTTTAATTGCTTGAAAGGAGTTGAGTAAACTGATAAATTGAGTAACACACATATATTTAAACATTTTTTCTTTAATTTAATATTTTATTCATCTTTTAATCTCAAACCCAAATGTCTTCAGTGTATAGCAAAAACAAAAGTCTTGATCTTGTTGTTCCAGTACTTTCGGAGGGGACTGTACCCTATATGTCAATTGGTGATTGCCAAAAGTATAAGTAGAATTTATTTTAAAGTAACTCATTTGTAATCTTTTCATCCACAATACAACTGATTACTATGTACTAATTTATTATTTATAATGTATAGATTCTATAGGAAGGCATTTACAGAATGAATTCTTAGTTGGGGGGCACGGTGGCTTAGTGGTTAGCACGTTCGCCTCACACCTCCAGGGTCGGGGTTCGATTCCCGCCTCCACCTTGTGTGTGTGGAGTTTGCATGTTCTCCCCGTGCCTCGGGGGTTTCCTCCGGGTACTCTGGTTTCCTCCCCCAGTCCAAAGACATGCATGGTAGGTTGATTGGCATCTCTGGAAAATTGTCCCTAGTGTGTGAGTGCGTGAGTGAATGAGAGTGTGTGCCCTGCGATGGGTTGGCACTCCGTCCAGGGTGTATCCTGCCTTGATGCCCGATGACGCCTGAGATAGGCACAGGCTCCCTGTGACCCGAGGTAGTTCGGATAAGCGGTAGAAGATGAATGAATGAATGAATGAATTCTTAGTTGGAGTTGCATCTTAATTGGAAATGAGAAATAACATATGGTTTAAATTTAGTGTGAATTGGAAGATTATTCTTATGACCATAGTCCTATAAATTGGTGGAGATCTACCAGGCCACCTATGTGGCTGGGGTAGAATGACCAGAGAAGATGAGCATTCATCTTTTATTGGCTACCCACATAGGGTCACAGTCTCGATAATTTTATTCATGAAAACAGGAGTACATGACTAGTTGTGAAGGAGTCTGATGGTACTCCACTTAGAAGTTAACTATAGAACAACAGTTCTTTTAACCTTCTGGACAACCAGTTCAATACTTCTTTGTTTTTTTAGGCCCTCCTGGTCCAAGGGGTCGCCGTGGTGAAAAAGGCCCAGCAGGTGCAGTTGGTCCTCCTGGTCAGAAGGGGGAGAGGGGTGATAAAGGAGAAGTGGGTGTTCTAGGCACTCAGGGAGAAAAAGGAAGCGCTGGACCTCCTGGTATTCCAGGTATCCCAGGTATGCAAGGGCCTCGTGGTAACCCAGGACCAAAAGGCTCACGAGGGTCAGGAGGGCGTGCAGGACCCCAAGGCACAAAAGGAGAGCCTGGCACACCTGGCCTGCCAGGCAGAGATGGGATGCCAGGGCCCGAGGGTTTTCAAGGACCATCGGGTAGTCGTGGACCAGTTGGTCCTTTAGGGGACCCAGGAGACATGGGACCACCAGGACCTATGGGACCTCCAGGACCACCAGGGTTGCCAGGCAGAGCAGCACCAGTGCCAACATTACCTGCCCTACCAGATGATGCATCACTTCTAATTGCTACAAAATCTCTGCTAGGTGAGACACATTACAAATGGGCAGCATGTTTCCAAGACTTAGGAAAGAGATTTTGACATTCATTTAACAAGATGGAAATTGGTGCACCAACTATATCTACTACATGGGTTTTAATCAGTGGGTACAATTACATAATCACATATTGTCCAGATGTAAATCTTGGATTAGACCCCAGAAGTCCTGCATATTACTGCTATTGTATAATGTATTTGGTGTGATTTTTATGTATTTATTTATTGGCTCTTAGTTCCAGTGAAGGGAAATTGCATTGCTACAGCATATAAATATATTCTATACATTTGTATGCTTCCAATTTTGTGAATAAATAATTTAGGAAAGGGTCCAGGCAATTGAGGAAGCCCTGTAGACATCCTTTTTAACTATTTCTGGGATTAAACTGAAGTCCAAGTTTTCTGTTCCTTTGGCTAAATGAATTTCCTATTATTATTATTATTATCACTTAGTGTTATTAAGAATGTTTTGTATTATTGAACAATTTTTGCTATAGTTAGGTTGCTGTAAACTCTTTCCAAGCGTTTACAAAATATTTGTAAAATTATTTTGTTAACGTTTAGGGAGATTTTACAGTGACCTAACTGTAGCTGAAAAACTACAAGCACGTTGAAGACAGAATTAGTACTTACTTTTTCATGTGATTGGATAAGCAGACATAATTACACACGACGCATTGCAATCATAGGCACACAAAAACACCCAGGCAATCTGCTACGTCCTTTCAAATTAAACATCTTAGAGACAATCAGTTTACACGGTGCTCTCAAGAAGGGTGGTGTAAATAGTCTCTGATGTAAATATACTCTACCCACATCTGAGCTATGTGTGTATGTGTTATATAGGTGGAGTTGGCTGCCCTGCTGGCTGGGTAAGGTTCAAAACCAGCTGTTACTTCTTCTCTACTGAAAAGCTCAATTTTGACAACGCTGTTCAAAAGTGCAATGGCATGTCTTCGTCCATGGTCATCATCAACGATAATGAAGAACAGGTAAGAGGAGAACTCAAAGTTGGTGAAAGATATTGTTTTAAAATACTGGTTTCAATTCTTACAGATTCAAATAAATTTACCTTGTGTAAGCAAATAAATCAGCACTGTATGTAGGAGATATTATATGGTCATCGGTGCAGTATGTTACAGTAAAGGTTTATCGTCGTATTACATCATCAGGGCTGGTTACATCATCACACAGTTGCTAGAGGCTATTTCTGGTTGGGATTGACAGATCGACAAAATGAGAATGTTTGGCGTTGGGTCGATGGCTCAGAGCCTACTTTCAAGTAAGTATATCTGTGCATGTTTGTGTGAGCATTGTGTTTTGCTGGGATGTAGCCTTAAGTTACAATCCCACATACAGCAAGTCATCGGTCTCTTTACTAGAACTGGTTGCCCATAGTATAACATTTAATTGGGTGGCATTCTACTTGACAACAAATCAGTTTTCTTGCCGCTAAAATGAAATATTCTGGAGGGAGACTGTATATAAAATTCATGCCGGACGCTCCCACATCTAACCACTATGTTGGCCATGGCACTGGAATTTCCTAGCTCTCATTGAAAATAAGCTGTTAGTTGCAGTATAAGTGTAACATTAGGAGGTGGGCTACATTGTATTTGTGTTTGTGTGTGCATGTAGAAACTGGAGGCCTGGTCAGCCTGATAACTGGAGCCATGGACATGAGGAAGGTGAGGACTGCGCAGGCCTTGTTTATGGGGGCATGTGGAACGACTTCTACTGTGATGACCAGCTCGGTTTCATCTGCAAGAGAGCAGTAAACAGCTGAAATCTGTAACAATGGAACACTGAACAGATAACTATGGTCAAATGACCTCACAGCTTGTGTCAGAGACAGAAGACTCTCTTTGACAAGTAGACGGGATACAGGTACAAACAATGAGGAAAGACCATGTAGTAGAAGTTGTATGCTGCAGTGTTTGGTGCGAGATGAATTGTTGGACACTCAGTTCATAACCATCAATGAGCCATTAACATTCAGCTGTGAGTTAAAACAGGTGCAAATTAGATGTGCATCTCAATACTCTATGGAATTTTCTTCTATTATATGTATATAATTTTGAACAGTTTTATTACATATTTTTTCTTGCATTTTTCAATGAATCCTAATCTGCCATTTCTTTATATATGCTCCTCTTCCCCCGCACATACCTATAAAGATCTACCTATAAATAAATACAGAAATAATACAACAAAGGATGTAATATATATAGACTTCATCCCTATCATGTTTGTTCAACTAGAATTCAGCAGTTATTATTGACGTGATAAATAAGAAAGTCATTAAAAAAAATTGTACACCATAAGTGCATTGTCATAGTCATGTTTATTGTTTCATCGTTTTTACTTATTCCATACGCTTATTAACGACGGATCTTCAATACACTTAAAAACTTTCAGTGCACTTATTTGAATGAACATATATTCATTTTCTTAAGTATTCACATTTTTTAATTTCATTCCACTTCTTTTTCCTAATCGTTGTCTATAACTCCTCTTCCTTTAATCCACAGCTGCACAGAAGAATGAAAGTATGTAACAGTAGCACCTTATAGAGAGAGACACTACTCAACTAAAAAAAAAAAAAAAAAAAAATGTTACTTAAAAAAACAACACAAACAATATAAGAAGCCACTCCATGTCATCATTTTCAGGCTATTTTTTTTTTGACCTCCAGACCTAATCATCACAGTTCTTGGAGCCATTTCAGTCAGAATAAGAGTGAAAATGGCTTAGAGTATGCAGTAAAGTTGTGCAATAATTCTAATTATAATCTAATATTTCGCTCACAGTAATTTTGTAAAATGAATTTAAGACCATGTACTATGTTAGCTATGAATTCGGGCGGTCTCGTACATCAAATCATATACTGGTGCAATCCTGTTATAACACGTTGTTATAATTGGTTGTAAGGTATTAGATGAACTCTATGACGTAAGTAAGGTTATAATGAGAAATAACACTGGTAGCTCAAATTTGTCTTCCAAGCATAACCTAAATGGCATTTATGTAAATTGGGTTTGTTGATCGAGTGCTTTTATTTCATGTTACCTGTTATTTAGGTTCTGTGAGGTTCATAGATTGTAGTGAGATCCTGATTTTGTCTTACTGAGTTGGAATCTTTTAGCAAAAACAATTCATTTCTAACATTGAAATAGAAAACACTTTGTATCGTCTGATTTAGTGCTTACTAGATCTGTAATAGATGTCAACATAGATGTTAGCCTTACTTAGAATAAACCAAAACATAACATGACACCAAGCTATGAAGACTGACAGAGCTAGTCAGGGTTCAGTACAGATTTATTGCCTCACTCTTTATAATATACTGTATTTGATTTCCTAAGAATCTGAAATCAAAGTGAGATCATGCTGACCTGTCGGTTAGCGGTTTTATTTCTGTTTATCCCTGAACAATTCTCACCAAATGTGAATGACCGGTTATTGACGTAAACATTTAAGAAACACAGAGTCATAGTGCAGTCGAAGTATTCAAAAAGATTTCAAACATTTGCAACATTTTCCCCCTTCATCCTGACACCATGCTCATGTATATACATTTTAAATAAAAGCATCTAAAGAGCAAATTCTGATAAAAAGAATCTGGTAAAAATATATTGAAATTTATACCATAGCCTGATTGAATTCTCAATTCTGATTGGTCAGAAAGGGTTGATTTCCGTTCTCTAACAACACAACTCGGTAGTGTAGTGGTGGCTGCAAGCCAAGGCACAGGATTATATTAATGTGCTTGTTGTTATATAATGTTTTATAACAGCAGCTCGTTTACAGGGATTGTTTAATTGATGCTCCACCTAATCAATGACTCAATGATTCAATTGTAATTAACAGACCAACTCATTATTTAACCAAGAAAAATGGATAATCGATACGGCAAACCTTATCTTACATTTGTGAGAGAAATCTCTGGTGTCTTCTGGAGCACTTTGCAACATTTGAACTTTGTACTTTCTGGTTCTCAGTTTTTTCTTTTGTGTCATTCAAGTAATGAATAAGAAAATAGAAAGCCTGATGACGGTATGGCTGTTCATGGCGATTACGAACAGGAACTATCCTGCTTTGTACAACATTAAACATTCTTAAAGTGTTTTAATTACCACAATAAATTTAATCAATGGATGTAGAGATTAACGAGAACGAGAAATATAGCACTTATGGTGTTAATGGTATTATGCCACCTACACATTAATTGTATTCCTCTAACACCATGTTTTATGATGTTTCATTCCTTACATAACACACCAGGTTTGACTCATTTACAATACAGAGCCAACCCAATTATTTATTTATTTATTTATTGCCTGAATGTACAATGTTTCTCACGAGTGAAACGCTGTAAAATCAATTTCTAAAACTTAAGATATGCTTTTCTGCATTAACCTGTCATTATTGGAGCAGTTAAAAATACTTTCCTGGTGTTTCTTGAGTAAACATGCCAAGTCCAAACTTTCAAATGGCATTCAGAGTAATTAGCAATTTACAAATTCACCCTTTTTCTTCACCTTTTCTTCACTCTTGGCTACGTTCCAAATACGAATAAGGCTGAATCCAGTGAAAGGTGAAATTATATCCAAACTAAAGATTTAATCCAGAATGAGACTTAATCCACTAGAAACTAAAGAAGAGGATGTGAGAGAACTAAAGGTGTAATCCAGAATAGATGACGTTTAATCCAGTGAGAGTTCTTGTTGTGATGAACCTTCTTGTGACTTCTTTAAACTGACCATAATTTGGATGCGTTCGGGAATTCTGGGAGTATTTGCATCCAAGTGAAGCGCATCCAGTTCTTAATGACAGAAGAATGAGTGGCTGTAGTAGAGATTGGGTACTGGAGCATTTCCACTGGTTTACAATTTGTATGTTGGGTTACTGATCTTCCTGTCTGATATTATCTATTACAATCTTCTCTGTTGTTATACAGGTCTGAGCATAAATTGATTGCTGTGGTGGTTGGTACGGTATGCTATGTTTTCCTACTCGTCCTTCTCTACTATCACCTCCCCATGAAGCACCTTTCTCCTCTGACGCAGCATGTGGAAGTACAACTGGGGAAACACTAAAACAAACAGAATGAATTGATAAGCATTAAGATAACAAAAAAAAAAAAAACAACAAAAAAAAAAATCACTGAGTATGTGAATAGAAAATAAAAGAACAATCACAAACGTCTTGTGAATCTGAAATAGATTGGATGGACATCTAGGCCTAAAACTAGGCATTAAATAAATATTTAGCATTTTACAATTTAGTGCTTCGAGCAAATAGTCAATTCAGCTGTCTGGCTCCAAAATAGAAACCCCAAAACTTTACAATACCCCGTTTAAGAGTGTGGTTAAATTCTGTGTGTAGGACTTTAAAAGCTTAGTGACCAAATCCAGATGATGTCCAGGTTTCTAAACCACGTTAGTTTGACTTTTGCACTCCACAAACAAAGCAATGTTGCAGTCTACATATATCTAGCATAAACATACTAGCATACCATATCTTTTCATACGACAAACATATTGAGACAATGTTGTGATTTAAACATTGTGATGATAGAATGTTGATGCTTGATAAAGCTAAATCATTTACTTTAACTGAGAAATTAAGCGGCATATAAATAACACAAAAACACACAAATTCCAAGCTTTTTTTTCCAACAACTACAGCTGACTTCCGTTGTTAGCTTTTCTAATTTCAATTGAATTACTAGCTACAGCAGTATGACTGTGCATGGATGAACGATTCTTACGTGGGATGTAGGAGAGCATTACAATGATGAGGAAGTAGTAATAGTCGAAGGAGACGTTGTATTTGTTTGGGAGCCTTAAAGAGTACATGCCCGCTTTCCGAACATATGGCAGAGCAGCGTATATGGTCATCAGTTCACCGATCACACCCAAAGGATACATGATGATGAACATATTATATCTGAAAATCAGAGATAATAATAGAGATTTTAGTCAGATCACATTCAGAACAAATCTTCCACCTTCCATCTTTCTTGATCTTGAATGTGCAAAAATTTTAACCTATAGCTATTTTATATCTTCTTCTTACAGCACTGGAAATTTTTAAAAAAATCATATCTGTCATTCGGATAGAGAGCTACACTGAAGAACAGGTTCTGTGCCATAACGTGTAGAGAAATCTAAAGCCAGTAAATAAAGTAAAGTAGTATAATAATCAGCATTAACTGCTGCAATGCACAGATTAAACAATAATGTGTTGTTATTAAACAGTCTGGTTTTAAACTGAAACTTGATAAGCCGACTGTACCATTCGTTTTTTTTTTGTGTTTTTAAGGTTTGCTTTATTTACCAATGACTCAGTTCTTGTAGGTATAGCTAAGCTCTACAGGGTAGACAATTATTACATTCTACATTGCTATACAACATAGTAAAACATCAATAATTCAGAATTGATTTCAATTTCATTAGGAAATAAAAAGGACGATTTACGAGACTTTTAAATATCAAAACTTACTCTTGTCCATGGATAGTTGGTAGTGGTAGTGCATGTTAACTATAGCTCTCTATTTTTAGGTTGTATACGTTAAAGAATTTGTGGCATAGTTTGTGGCACAAGGTGAGTAAATAAGGTCTTGGGTATAAGGACAAAACCTTGTATGCATGTAGTGAATAGATGCTAATAGAGGACAGGCATACCAGTGCCCAAAACAGTCACTCTTAAAAACAGGGGCAGCTGAACATGAGGTCTATATATATATATATATTGTACTCTGTTTAAAGATCTGAAATGAACAAAAATAACTACATTGAGCTTACTTAACATGTATAGTGTGTGTACCTGGCCCATTTGATGAAGTAAGGCAGATGATTAAGCAAACTGAAAGTGTAGAATGAGTAGCGTGTAATCTCAGTGACTGTCCACACCAGCAAAAACAAGATCACACTCTCTTGATTCTGAACCTAAAAAAAGCAAAAAATAAAACAGCAATAGTAAGTAACGATTCCCTCTCTGAATAACACGCAGTAGCAAATTATAGTGTTGTTTGATTGTATTTCATTTCTAGGTATATCATTAGGCGGTGTTGTATACTGTACAGTAAAAGCCTTGTTTGCGACATCTTGTCTAAATTAATATTTGGTCCTGAAATATTTTACCCACAATGTGCTGGGGCGATTTTTTTCAACAACAAAGCATTCAAGTATTTGTTTTATTGAATATACTGTGTAATCAAAACTTGCCTTGATATACTATGTAATTAAATAGCCTAGATAAAAATTTGTACAGATTCAGTTAAGGGAATCTGCTGGCAAAGAACATGACAACAACAGTGTGTAATGCATTGATAATAACGATGTTACATAATTACACATTTAAATATATCTAATATTAATCTTGAGCTTTCTGTATTATATTAATCTTTATATTATTCTTTTTTATTAACCTTTTGTTTTATGTTTATGTTCTGTAAAGCTGCTTTGAGACAATGTCAACTGTTAAAAGCGCTATACAAATAAATTTGAATTGAACTGAATGTTGTTTCGGTATCCTTAAAAAATAGCACAAAATGTGAGCACAACATGACAACATTCAGTAACATACGACATTATTGACTAACGGTTAGGAGAAGGTCAGCAGTGTTCCAAAGGGTTGGTCCTTCTTTTGCAGTCTTGTAACAATACAAGACAAAAGCGCTGTCTTTTTATCAAGCTATAATACTGAGTATGTGAGTACTAGCCTCAAATAGATTCATTTGTTAATAACTGGACTGCATCGCAAATTACATTCTACATTCATAGCAGGTTTTCTTTGCCACAACAAAACTACTGAGTCCAAATTGACTGCTACAACTAAACTAATAGCTAATCAAAAGTGGAGCACCACTGGCAAGCTTTGTAAATGTATTACTGCATAACCTTGAAAACATGTTTCTTTACCTGTGGTAAATTTCACTTTCATACACAGATCTTTTAGTTAATTGTACATTGCCTTACCTGTCTGATACTATGTGCGATGAACCAAACCATAAATATTCGAGAGGATACTTGGACCCCAGTTACGATCACAGATGTCCGTACAATTCCTGCAAAACACGAAGACATATAACTATCTACTCCTTGATAACCGCATAATAAATATTCAAATGCTTGTGTTTTTTGGAAATTACATACCAATTGCACAGTGCCCAACCTGACATACAGGATGGAAACAAGACAGAGAAGAAGGAAACGATAGTGTGAAACAAAAACTTTAAGTCGAGCGAAACAAACATGGCTAGATGAAGGACAACAATTCTAGTGGACATTTCTGTCCCTAGAAGACTACAATGATCAACTGATAGTTGGTGAAAAGAAAGAATAAAAGAAAGACAGACAGAGAGAAAGACAGAGAGAATGAGGACGGTGACACTTACCTCCAGAAGAGCAAAGGTCTGGAAAAACTTAAGTATCCGTGCTATACTTCTGTACAAGCCCTTATGTGTGCCTTTCTGGAGATAGAAGCGAGTCATTGCAACAGCCAGAACTAGCCACCTAGAGAACATACATTACATTTAATAATCTTAATAAAGCACAATCTCTGCAAGATGTATGGACATTCACGACTCCCCTATATTACACATTAAAGCAGTCTTATTATAAAGTTATCCGAAACATTCTAAAAGAAACCGTGTATGCTTTAAATGGTATCTCATTATGTTCTTCCACTGGGATTAAGATTTAGATTATAATAAACCCAAGGTTGCTCACAGGATTGCATTTGACTGCACTAATTGTGCCAAAAAATTCATAATGTTACAGTTTTACATCAAGAACACACACACAGACACACACACAGACACACACACACACACACACACACCAGACAATTTAGAGATGCCAATCAGCCTGTAATGCATATCTCTGAACTGGGATGGAATCCATAATGAAAAAAAAAACCCTTAGATAACTGTTAAGCCCCATTTGTAAACTGATTTGTAATTATTAACCGTTTCCTATAGCTACATATTCTATATTAAGTAAGCACATGAGACATAAACAAATAAGATTCTACATTATTAGGTTTAAAGCCCTAAACAGTTTAGGTCCAGCATGTCTTGAAGCAGTGTATCCCATCTGACTATTTACTTCAGCTTAGGCTTCCTGCTATTGATACTATGGTTCAATTACATTTGAACCAGCAGAAGATATTCTTCTTACACCCCAACTAAACTTTGGAATATTGTTAGAGTAAATCTTCCTTTTATTTTTTTAGATTAAATTACCATAGAATTAAATTACCATTTTTTAGATTAAATCTTATTCATGGTCCCTGCAGCTTTTATCTTGTTACATACACTAAAGAGCCAAAAAGTCAGTCAACCCTTAACCATGACACTCGTTTGTGTTTTTGAACATTCCATTCCAGATTTTGTCCCATTACACTATTATAATAATCTCTACTCTTCTGGAAAGGCTTTCCACTAGATTTTAGAGCATGTGTAAGGTGCTAAGTTCTGGGGTTCAGTCAGTGTTTCAGGGGTTCAGTTTATCCTAAAGATGTCCAGTTGGGTTAAGATCAGGGCTTTGTGAAGGTCACTCAAGCAAACCATGTTTCCATGGACCTCATTTTGTGCAAAGGGAACAGCTTTGGGAGAAGGAAAACTTTAATCCTACGGAATACAGAGGCATTCTAGTCAACAGTGTGCTTACAACTTTGAGCAGGAACCACATAATGACATACTGATGGTTAGATGTCTGTATACTTTTGGCCATATAGTGTCTACAGTTTATGAGTAATAAATATAGACGAGTTTACTTTTAATGTTCAACTCGACCTTAATCTTTCCTAAATAACTAAATGCGAGATTTTTTTACTCATCATGAAAATTGCTATTAAATAATCCTCATATCATTTATTTCTGAGAGATACTAGAGAGAGAGGGAGGGAGAGAGAGAGAGAGAGAGAGAGAGAGAGGAGAGAGAAAAGAGAGAGAAGGAGAGTGTGTGTGTGTGTGTGTGTGAGTGAGAGAGAGAGGGACAGAGAGAGAAAAGAGAGAGAAGGAGAGTGTGTGTGTGTGTGTGTGTGTGTGAGAGAGAGAGAGAGAGAGAGAGAGAGAGACAGAGAGAGGAGAGAGAGAAAAGAGAGAGAAGGAGTGTGTGTGTGTGTGAGAGAGAGAGAGAGAGAGAGAGGGAGAGAGAGAGAGAGAGACTGAGAAAGAGAATGAGAGTGAGAGAGAGAGTGTGTGTGAGAGAGAGAGAAAGAGAGAGAATGAGAGACTGAGAGAGAGAGAATGAGAGAAGGAGAGAGAGAATGAGAGAAGGAGAGAGAGAGAATGAGAGAAGGAGAGAGAGAGAATGAGAGAAGGAGAGAGAGAGAATGAGAGAAGGAGAGAGAGAGAAGGAGAGTATGTGTGTGTGTGTGTGTGTGTGTGAGTGTGTGAGAGAGAGAGAGAGAGAGAGAGAGAGAGAGAGAGAGAGAATGAGAAAGAGAATGACAGTGAGAGAGAGAGTGTGTGAGAGAGAGAGAAAGAGAGAGAATGAGAGACAGAGAGAGAAAGAGAGAGAGACTGAGAGAGAGAATGAGAGAAGGAGAGAGAATGAGAGACTGAGAGAGAGAATGAGAGAAGGAGAGAGAATGAGAGACTGAGAGAGAGAATAAGAGAATGAGAGAAGGAGAGAGAATGAGAGACTGAGAGAGAGAATAAGAGAATGAGAGAAGGAGAGAGAGAGAGAGAGAGAGAGAGAGAGAGAGAACCAGGTATACACAGTGAGTATTTAATGCATATAGGCGTTAGTACTGAGTGAAGCTCCGGTGTCAGCGTGCGGCTAAACTTATCGCCCGCGCTGCACCGACGCTCGCGCAGCACCGGACACCGTATTTGGCAAGACAGCAGCGCTCCGACGGCCCCAATGAAAACCCCGGTTTATTCTCTCACTCTGCTTATTCGACAAAGTCAAACGCATCTGAATGACAGCCTTGCGACCCGTTCTGTCTCAGTTCACGTCTCTCTGTGGTACATTAAGGTTGACCATAAACGGTTACAGAGTTCGGAAACTATAAACAGCAACGCGAGCTTTCAGTGTCGGTGTAGCGGCTGCACCGAACAGGCTTTATAGGTAAATGTAACACTTTCAGTCGTCACATACCCGGCCGTCATGGCGATATTGTAGAACATGAGCCATGCTGTGGCAATAATACTCTTCGTCCGCTTTTTGTTGTTTGTTTCCTTTTCCTCGAGCGCTCCGTCCTCCTCTCCGGACGCCATGGCACCGGGGCGCGAGACCGACACCGAGTCACAGACAGGAACAGTGCACGAGCGCAGCTGTCAGTCATCGAAGAAGGGGCGTGTCCGTGCCTTTACATTCCAATAAAATAGACTTACTATGTTAAAATGCGAAATTGATTACAAACCATTAACGACTGAGATATCAGTAAACAGGACAATTTTTAAAAAAATATATATTTGAAAAGAAAACAAGGCCACTACAGTAAACTAAAGGACTGATCTATTAAAACTACTTTTCCCAGCATGCATAAAAGTGGGGTCAGTAGGTCATAACACTTGTGCATATTTTTTTGAGTCAACTGTTAGGCTAGAGCACAGCTGAGAACAACAAACCATTGACTCAACAACTATTGACTAGATCCCTTTGCTCATGAGCTCATGAAAAGGCATTGCAGTTCTGTATTGGATTATTCTATTAGGGACAATATATAATAAATAGGAAAAGAAATTGTACAATGCTATTAATCCACACTGTGTTTTCTGAATTATATAACTAAGGCATGTATGTTGCATGAACTGTGTGGATCAGGCTTGGTTGTAATTATCTGTGGTTTCAGACAAATGAACTTACAAGGAGCATTTTCATTGCACTAGATGGCAAATGTGATTGCCTGTGTAAGCTGATAAGCATTTGTAGGCCAGAGGCGGTGTCTGAGAAAGTACTTCACAGTAGCTTCTATAATTAGCCTCTACCAGGCACCCAGTAGAAATCAGAGTTAAGCAAAGACACCACCATATATAGTTCAGCCCACATAATCTTGATCCTGCTACATATACCCATACTGTACACATACAAGCTACAACCATCATGATGAGAAGTTTTAAACCTATAAAACTCAGGGGTCTTATAAAATAGCCCCAATCTTAATCTCTAAATATTAAACACTCAATAAAAATGTACAGACCCCTTCAAAGCATCATCATACACACAAGAAAGCTATAAATACACAACTCTTAAATCCCACAAAAGAAATAGCTTTATTCAGAGGCTAATAAGCATGGCAGTTTGATATCATACCATCAATGACCACATGATGGAGCTATACAACAAAAGCACAAAGATTATGTGAAAATCTGCACATGCCCTGAAACCATCATTCAATTACTGATCGAAGTGAAAGGTGAAACAGAACAATCAGATGTGAAGATGTTTAGATTTGCAAAGTAGCTTAAGATCCTGTTATGTATACATTTAATTTATTTAAACATAAACATTCTTGATAAGGATATAATTGAATGGACTGATGTGGTAGTGCAGTGTGTGTGTGTGTGCCCTGCGATGGGTTGGCACTCCATCCAGGGTGTATCCTGCCTTGATGCCCGATGACGCCTGAGATAGGCACAGGCTCCCCGTGACCCGAGGTAGTTCGGATAAGCGGTAGAAGATGAATGAATGATGTGGTAGTGCTAATGTGTGTGTGTGTGTGTGTGTGTGTGTGTGTGTGTGTGTGTGTGTGTGTCTATACTGTATGTATGTTTACGTGTGTGTTTAAGTGGGTTATCACTTTCCTAATGCTATTGCTTAGTGTGTTTCTACATTGAAAATAGTAGTCACAGAACAGAGTTCCTATGTGTTTTGTTTACACCCAGTTTAATCTCTCTCTCTCCAACACAATAGTGAGTGCAGAGTAAGCAGTGGCATTAGTATGTGTTTGTGGAACATGCTAGCACTCAGTCACAATGCATTCGTTTCATAGGGAAGTTCATCCTACAGTACCCTTTCCCTTTTCTCCCTTTCCTTTTCCGTTACATTTTTGTTCCTCTTCTCTGTATTATGGGTTCAGGGAGCAGAATTAAGTTTGCCATTTGTGAAGTACTGCAGTTTGCTGCATTCTGTGTACCATTTTTCATTGTGATGCAGCGCTTTGCCTTCATCCTAGCACAAGCGAAGAGGCAGATGCAGCCCTCTGGTGGAAACTCTAGCATGGCTTACTGGTTGATCGTGACTTCGTCTGTTGCCTATCTGACAACTGTGGCACTTTTGGTGTGGCTGCCAATTAAATACATGGTGTTCATGAAGAAGAAAGCCCTGGTTGGGAGAAAGAAGTGGTGAGAGAAAGAGAGAGAAAGCTCATTGTTTTTTGTGTACTTTGTTCTCAATCATTATCTAAAAAATATGGGAATATTTTTTAAATTATAACTATGCCTTGTAAGTGTTTAGACGTTTCTTTAAGTTTGTGTAGTTTAGCTGATTTAGTATTATTATTATTATTATTGTTATTATTTGTCACTGAATCAAAATGTCACGCACAGCACATGCATAAACAGACATAATTCCTACTGTTTAGTCATTAAACTGAACTAGAATTTTCTTTCTCTTTAGGAGACCTGTTGCTCTGGCTTATGTGCTGCTCTCCACACTACCCACCTTTGCATTCCTAATAGCCAGTTCTGAGGTAAAGAGATGTTGGATAATATTCGATATTAGTGTTCTGGGATGCATATTGCTTGGTAAAGAGGGGAAATGTCTAGAATTCTACATCATTCATAGTTAACTTTATACATTGAAAGGGGATTTGAGGAGGGGGAACACTTACACAGTGCTGCACTGCCGAAACATTTGGAAAACTGCAAGAACTACTTGGGAAAAATATATGGGAACTTGAGAGGTTTATTGCTGTTCTTATAATGAGCTGTGATAAAGGCCTAGGTGTCCATTGTCCCCTGGCAGAGGAGCTGACCACTGGTTCCAAAACAATCTTAAAGTTAGATCTCTGTGAGGACAATCTGGTCATGCTGCATCAACCTCATGGAATTTGTTACTCATGCTGGATTATTGTGCTACTGTACATGCTGATGGCTCCAATATACTGTATACTATATGGCCAAACATTTATAGACACCTGACCATCACACCCATACAGTATGTGGGCCCATATGTTCCCAAAAAATGCTGCCTCTAATGGCCCCATGAAAACACGGTTTGCCAAGACTGGTTTGATAGATTCTGCCAAGAGCGCTGACCTCAACCCCAATAAACACCTATGTTTTGAATTGGAACTGTAAATGTGTGGTTCAGTGCCCATCTTTACTAATACTTTTGAGGCTGAATGGGAAATTCACATGCAAAAATCTAGTTAAAATCCTTTCAAAAAGTGGAGTCAACAAGCACATATGAATGTGACGGTCAGCTGTCCACAAATTTTGGGCCATATAGTGTTGTTCTGTCCCAGCTTCATCACAGCACAGACATTTTCTTTGCCTTTGATATTCAGCTTAGCTAAGGCGAAATATTTAGAGGGTGAGTTTGAGACCATCTCTTGGTACAAATAACAATGGCATATATGCCTTTATGAGCAAGCGTTTACATTGCACAGAGACCACCTGGCCTTTTCAGTCTCACTTGCTACATCTGGTTCCAGTCAGAAACCTCTTAAGATTCAACACTGAGCTGGCAGTCTTCATTATACTGAAGTTCACTCCAAGTCTGGAGAACATGGCAGTCTATTCCCAGTGACTTGGACCTGAAAATAGTGCCTGATCTTATCCAGATTCTTTACATTCTACTTGTCTTTCCCCTAACTTTCACTTAGCCTTTGAGCAGGACTCAAGCTGACTATAATTCATATATTCATACATGCCCTTAGAGGTACTGGAGGACCTGACGTGATCTTATGTGAAGAGAAATAAGCATAAGCCATTCAAAGCAAAGCCATATCTGCCCTCTTTCACATACATGAGCTTCTAGATGACTATGATTGTCTATTGGCACTGTGATTGATGGGATCCCTACCACCCAGAGAGTACAGCCACTATGGCTCTTTTGGACTCATAGCTGTGTCTTCAGTGGCATAAAAATTATTCAAACTATTGAAGATATAATGAGCATGTCCAGTTCTTAATTCAATTCAGTTCAGTTCATTTTATTTGTATAGTGCTTTTAACAATTCCCATGGTTTCAAAGCAGCTTTGGAACAAAAGAGAGAGAAAAGAAAGAATTATATAATAATAATAATAATAATAATAATAATAATAATAATAATAAGAAGAAGAAGAAGAAGAAGAAGAAGAAGAAGAAGAAGAAGAAGAAAATAAATAAATATATACAATTAAAGTTTCAAATTAATAAAAAAATATTAACTTAAAATTTAAAATACTATATATATATATATATATATATATATATATATATATATATATATATATATATATATATATATATATATATATATATATATACTAAAATTTAAAGAACTAATGGGTCATCATAAACTCTGAGTTCAGGGCAGACCTGATTGCTGATAAAGACCAGACCATACAGCTGACTGACACAACAGTGGTTCAAAGAAGGCATGACAGTCTCCGGGCGGCTCCATCCACAACAATCCCAGGAGATACTGGCTGACCATGCAGATCGACCCCTGGCAGGGTGGCCACCAGGCGATGGTACTCCAACCAGGGGTAGATCATAAGGATTGATGAAGTAGCTCCATAAGAAGAGACGATCAGGCTAGGAACTTGGAACACCGGGAGCTCGGGAGTGGGATTTATAGCTCGACAGAGACAGAGAAAAAATTGTTATGATTGTAATCGGGTGATGGACAATATAAATTATGTGCAAAGTACAGACAGGGACTCTGGCAAGACTAGCTATGACAGCATAACTAAAAGGCTAGAACCAGAAGGTGTGACAGACATTAGGGCTTCGTGGGATGTAAAATGTCCCACCACCACAGTCTGCAAACCTGAGCGACTTGCGGGGGTGGTATTCCAACAGCATCCAGACATCCCAGTTCACCAAACACTCTATGCCCATGAGCCCTCCAGATCTACTCCTTTACCTAAGAAAAGCTATTCATAAAACGCTGGACTAAACAAATGTGTTTTTAGCCTGGACTTCCCGAACACTAATTGGAAGTCTGTTCCATAACTGTGGGGCTCTTTGAGAAAAAGCTCTGCCCCCTGCTGTAGCCTTTGGTACTTGAGGTACTACCACATAACCCACACCTTTTGATGGAAACCAAATAGCCTGACCTTTGAAGATGATGTATATTAAATATATTCAACAGATAACAAACATACCATTTTCTAGTGGTGGGGTCAAAGTGAATAATTAGCAAGAGGAAATGTTCTCATCACATGATGCTGCTGCTTCATCTGCTGAAAATAATACAGTACCAGTTAAGCTGACAGAATTGACAGAATTTATCATTTCCATAAATAAATTATTTGAAAAAAGAACAGAGCTGTATATGTTTTAAATCTCTCTCTCTCTCTCTCTCTCTCTCTCTCTCTCTCTCTCTCTCTCTCTCTCTCTCTCTCTCTCTCTCTCTCTCTCTCTCTGTTTTCTAGGTGCAGATTAGAAATAATATGCAGTTTGATACATTCCCTGAGTTACCTGTGTCTTTAGTCCTATTTTCACTCATCCTAGTTGACATTGTGGAAAGAATCCGTCACTGCAGACTCACTGGACGGGGTAAAAACATTTTTTCTCCGACTTGAGTGGACACAAATAAATATATTTAATCAGATTATATTACATTAGATTTGGAATTAGGTTACCACTAGACAAAGAAAAGCATTTTCTTCTCTTCACATGTGGACTGTGCTTTTTAAATCATTAGCAAAACATTGCATAGATTTCCCAATTCTAAATTTGTTTAGATTGGGTTCTGATTCATGAGACAATTTTTAATTAAATTATGACCCAATCTCACAGACTGTCAGACTTTTCCAATTTTTTTTATTCTCATAGAAATCTGATTTCGAATTCAACCTTCTCTGTACTGGGTGTGACATTTCATTATTACCACATGGATAATTTATCCCCAGTCACCCATTTTTCTAAAAAAAAAAATTCAAAAAAATGTTTTTTTCTATAAAATCCCAAAAAATGAGTACAAATACTGTTGAAGTACTGTAGTTACAATTGTACACAAAAAAAAACAGTTGTAGTAAAACTTCATTAAAAATGTAAGAATTTGAAAGTAAAGGATATTTGTCTTTGTAGAAATATTTAAATTAACAAGGTGCACATTCCTTTTATATTTTATTAACCTCTGTGTTTAAGAATATATCAGCAATATGTTCTGAAACTAACACAGGATACATAAGTTTCTATCCGAGAGAACTCCACGCTGCATCAGGGCTGACGCTGTAGGTACGCTTCTTCACGGAACTCATGTCTGAAACTTCAATTTAATGGCTCGGAAAGGACACGTGATGAAGTGATTATGTGCCAGCAAGTCCATATAAGTCCATCCTACATCACATGACTCCTGCTTCTTCTTCTTAAGGAAGCGTTCTGCGTATGTTTATACATACTTGCGTATATATATTTTTTGCGTATATATATATATATATATATATATATATATATATATATATATATATATATATATATATATATATATATACATGAGTATACATGAGTTGGCAGAGCAGGATTTGCTGCATTTGCTTTGCCTAGTAAAGGCCTTGAGGCCTTTCTTGGCGTAACCCCTCCTCCCTGTTTGTCTGTTTTGGGAGCCAGAACAGGGGTAAAACAAAAAGGGGTCTCCAAACAGTGCCTGGCACACTGGGTAGTAAAGTTTTTTTTTCATTACTCAGGCCAGACAGAGCCTCAGACAAAACTTCTTTGAAGAAGCGTTCCCATTGAGTCAGCCATGACGCAATGTCTCTTTCCCTTCTCAGTAACCTGGTGTTTTAATTAATATATTAGTATTAGTAAGACAGTTAATCACTATGGCTTTTGTGCACATCATGAACAAACCAACATGATTTTATGGGTATTTGTAATTGTGTGTATGTTTAGTTAATGAAGTACACCGAAATGCAGACATCCCAACCCTTAGCCACATTGAGATGATGATGCCAATAGCCACTACAGCCACTGTGCCATCTCCAGCAGCAGCAAGTACTATTATGGGGCAAATACAAAATGGCGCAAGGGCAACTAATGGGCACACAACAAGGATACCTGGAAGAACTGCAATTACAGGGTTATCAGGCAACGGTATGGTTGGTGGGTTGCCTGCCAATGGGACAATTACCGGGATTCCAGTCAACACAACTGGTCCAGCTGTGCCCAACATTGGAGCAGTTCCAGTACTGTCAACCAATAACCAGAGGCAACCATATACTATACCTGGGATTTGTCCAAGCACTAGCCTTCCATTAGGAAATTTGGAATATGGCTCTGCATACACAGGGCCACTTCACTTTTTGCTAGCAAGCGATGTGCGTGCTGAAGCTTTTGCTGATAGCTTCCTGTTTTGGTTGGACACAGCTGAAATGGTGCGAGTTGTAAATCACACCTCTGTCTACTTCTCAGGTTGGGCTTTACCAGTGTACCTCTTAAGCTATCTTTCAATGCTGCGACTGGCTCTAATGCCCCACAGTCCCCTTCTCTCACCACTGGGGGTGGCCCTACAGGACCTCCCCTTCCTTGTTTTAAGAGTGGCCCTTCTAGCCATTTTTGGGTTTGTCACACCAATCCTGTTTGTGATGAAGAACTTCTTGGTGTGTTTGGCTTACATTTACTTTAACTTCATGACCAAGCTTAAAGTTTTCAACACTGAGAGGATGTTCTGACTGGGCTCATATGTAAAGATACATTGAACTGAACAGCAGAAGAAAATAAAATTATACTGACTATTATAGTCAATCTGAACTGCCGTAAGGCTGGATTAGAAATGGATCTGCTTTCATATCACACAATTTATGTAGTAGATACGGTGCTGTTGCATATATTGTCATTACAAAAAACAAAAATGACATTAATACTATGTTTTCTCACTAACTTAATGAATGATTTAATGTATTACTATAAAGAATTGGCAGTTCCATAAGATTTGTGTTTTGTAAGAGACATAACTGAAATCCTATTTGTTGCATTTTGTTTGTTTCAAATGATATAAGTTTATTCATATTTCATGTTACTTTATCTTAATTTTCATGTAGATTAAACATTTGTACACGAATAGATGCCTTCCATTATACCTGTACCCTTTTCTGGAAAAATACTTGTACTGATTTAAAAAAGAAAAGTAGTGTTCTTTAATATTTTTTTAATATTTATTTTTTTTTTTAAAGTTATAACTTTACTTTTTTACACTAACTTTAACATATTGTTTTGGATTTGGTCTGTAATACCAGAAATAAAAATGTAAACTGAAAATGAGAGTTCCCTAGAAATATGTCTCTCTGCACATAAACCTTTATGGAATTTAGTGTGTTTAATTTCTTTGCTTAATGTTTTATCTTTCTAGTTTGCCTTATCACCTTTAAATGTTTTTTTTTAGGGAATTTACAACTGAAAACGTAATACTTCTTTAATAATATTATATGTACCCATGTTTATAAGAAATGCTAGTATGTTTGCCACATCTCACGCACACACACTTGAAAATCAATGTTAAATTTGAGTTCATGTGTGTATTATTTTCTTTCTGATCATATGAAACCTTCTGATATTCTGTATTCAATGTACACCTCAAACCAGGTTGACCCTCCTATCTGATGGGTGTGTTAGTGTGTTAATCACTCTGTTTATCACACTGTTAATGTTAGCCAACCTCTTAGTTGATCTTAGCTACAGTAATCCCATTAGCAAACCCTGCATCATTAAAAATATTAAAGCAAGACTTGTATTCCCTTCACTGTCATTTCTCTTGTTGGCCTCTTGTGTATGTTTCTCTGTAATAACATGTTCATTGAAAATAACTATGAACTAATGAACAGTTTTGGTGCCATATAAAGAACAATCTAGATCAAGGATAAACATTAATGTATTGTTTTTTTTTCCTATGGCATATTTTAAATGTGTTGAAAGATCACTTAAATAAATAAATAAGTCATAATAAGTATGACTAACGTAGTCTACGATGACAAGTGGATGATATGTTGTAAATATAATCCCTATTTTCACTAGAGGGTTTGTGTTTTAGAAGTACTCATTAGAATAATAGAAATCTGACAAGAGGAAGAGCTATGCAAAGACAAAAAAATGCTGTGGTAGTTAGTGGATGACTTTCCTGTTTTACTGTGTCCTGTATTGGAGCCATAAAACTGAGGTCAGTTCCAAAATCAAGGAAACAAACACATCCTTTTAAGTTGTTTCCTCTGTGTTTCCCTGTTTTAATCCACATAGTAAGATAGTATTAGTATTTTAGATGTCAACAATAAAAACGTAAGTAAAAGTTTTTATTGTTTTATTGTTGACATCTAAAATGGACCAGTGTGACCTGCAGTAGTAAACTGGGCTAAATCTGGGCTTAAATAACATCTTTAGTGGATAGGATCTGGATGCACATACTGTAATACACCTGAAAAGCTTGGAATGATAGATGGTCCCATATAAATACCCAATAGATCGCTGTTATGATCCCACATACAAACCATAAAGATTACACTTCCCAAAAACAGTCTTAACATTTTCAGTAGCAAGTCTGACCTGGATACTGTAGACTTGTTCTTGTCTACAGCTCTTAAAAGTTCTTCCTTTCAACACAGCTAGTACTGTATGGACTATATAGCACTTAACAATGGACATTAGGACAAAGTAGCTTTACGGAAGGAAAAAGTCCCTGAAACATGGATAGAAACTTTAGCTTCCCCAATGCATGTTTCCGGGACTTTTTCCTTCCGATTGTCACTTCTCATCTATTATGGAACAAAATATAATCTACATTTAAACTTCTTTGTGACATTGTGTTTTAAAGTATTAAAATAAAATGAAAATAAAATAAAATCAACAGTGTACAGTAATACATTCATTCATCTTCTACCGCTTATCCGAACTACCTCGGGTCACGGGGAGCCAGGCGTCATCAGGCATCAAGGCAGGATACACCCTGGACGGAGTGCCAACCCATCGCAGGGCACACACACACTCTCCTTCACTCACGCAATCACACAATACGGACAGTTTTCCCAGAGATGCCAATCAACCTACCATGCATGTCTTTGGACCGGGGGAGGAAACCGGAGTATCCGGAGGAAACCACTGAGGCACGGGGAGAACATGCAAACTCCACACACACAAGGTGGAGGCGGGAATCGAACCCTGACCCTGGAGGTGTGAGGCGAACGTGCTAACCACTAAGCCACCGTTCCCCCCCACAGTAATACAGTGTATGTTTATTAACATGAAATATTTTTCTGCCATTTGGCTAAATTTAAAGAAACATGTTGTATACCTGATTCATTTTCATTATAGTCCTGCATTTAAAACAGACTGTAACTATATTATAGTAATGAAACTATAGTAATATTCTGATCTCTTTCTAATGATAGAGGGCTGGAAAATACACATGTACTGTATATGTCAACCTGACTCAACTAAATGTACACACCTGATTGTATGAATATGTTAAAATGAGAGTTTTTAAATAATTAAAAAGTCAACTGTTACACAAAAACGAATGTCATTTTGTGAAATATGTTGAAATAAGGGTACATACAAATTAAAATTCAAATTGTATTTGTCACATACACAAAACTCCACAGAATTACATGAAATGCTGTTTGACTGTGTCAGAAAAGTAGAATAAAGATCTAATAAATTGAATTAAAATAGGGTTACAATAAAAGTTAGAAATATCTATCTATCTATCTATCTATCTATCTATCTATCTATCTATCTATCTATCTATCTATCTATCTATCTATCTATCTATCTATCTATCTATCTATCTATCTATCTATCTATCTATCTATCTATCTATCTATCTATCTATCTATCCATCTATCTACAAAAGCTTGTTTGACCTCTAGGCCACTCTTCCCAGGGTTCTAACTTACTTTGTCTGTTATTTCACACGTTTCCTGTTTCTTTGGAATTTTCATTAGATATAAAGCTCTGCAATATGCCTTCAGCCTCAAGTCTGTGATGCATAAAATGTGAGTTATTAGGTCAAACACAGCACATTTTAGGTGTCATAAAAGGTCATATTTGCAGAAAGAGAATTGTGCAGCTTAAATTGAAGTGAAGCAGATTTCTAAACTGATCCAACATTTGGACTTTAATCATTTTCTCTGATTTACATATTTTTTACATGTAATACATACAACTCTACTGCACTTACCATCAGCAATTTTTTCTGTCCCCTACCTAAGCTTTTTTTGAAGACAAAAGTATTTTATAGACAGCAGCGCCCTGTGAATTAGACCCCGTAATTGAGACTGCGCCTTATAATTCGGTGCGCTTTATAGTGCGGAAAATACGGTATTCACAAACATACACTGGGGATTTTGGTAGTGATTTTTGTTTCATTGTGCTATTTTTAGCCTGCATCCATTACGGCTATTATCTCAGATAATTTTATAAAATGAAGGTGTGTTGAGCGGAAACTGCATTCATTAATACTTAATTGTCTATTGTTTTTTTTTAAAAATCAATCAATTTTACACAGCACTTCAATTATCATCACCCTTATCCCTTCATCCACTGCTTAATCCTTTTTAGCCCTTAGCCAAAGACAGATCTTGTCTTTGTTCTATCAGTGTACTTTTTCTTTGCGCAGTTGATTTATTTACCTTTCCCAAAATATTAATAGAAATATTCTTAGATTTATAAAAATAAACCCATGATAAGAAATATTAGGTAAATTCATCTATATTCAATTCAATTAATTCAGGGGTCACCAACGCGGTGCCCGCGGGCACCTGGTCGCCCGCAAGGAGCACTTAAGGCGCCCGCGAGGCACGTTCTAAAATAGCACTGGTCAAAATATAGCTACGCCTAAAAAAATTTTCTTGCTGTAGTTTTTGAAAAAAAAACGGTTGCATTAACGTAGATTTTAAAATGACGATATTTAATTTCATTTTATTTAATTAAAAAAAATTAAAACAAAAATGTTTTATGTATATAACGAACTCTGGCCTTTTCTGAAGTCAAATGTCAATATTGCGCGCGCGCGTCACGTCCGACTCCTGACACAAGGAAGTGGTGCAGCAACAATGAGGAGTTAGTTGTGATTTACCCCCCCAAAAAATGGCAGAAAAGCGACAGAAAACAAGTGTGTGTGTCTCATTTGCGGGACGACTGTTGCGACGGCAGAGCGGCACAATGTGGCGAGACACTTCAGTCTGCGTCACGAAAGTTTCAATGCTAACTACCCACCTGACGGCGCATTAAGGACAGAAAAAGCCGTTACAAATCCTTTCATGCAAGTGAACATGACATGCACTGCTGAGCAACTAAGTGCTCTGTTCAAATTGGATGCTGGACAGGTAGAGATAGAAATCCTAACGTTGCAAAATGACCTCCACCTCAAAGCCCATCAGTCTGCATCAAACTTTTGGTGCCTTGTGGACACAGAAAAGTACAGTGGTGTATGAACAGCAGCTATGAAAGTTGCCTGCCTTTTTGGTTCAACCTATCTCTGTGAATCAGCCTTTTCTAAAATGAACTTTATCAAGAACAAACACAGAACACGCCTTACTGATGCACATTTACAAGACTCACTCAGACTTGCAGTGTCAAATTATTCACCAGATTACCTTACAATGGTGAGCATAATGCAGCGCCAGGCTTCCCACTAACAGACATTTACAGACAAAGAAGAGATAACATGTGTTCATTGAAAACACCATAACATTAAACTAAAAATGGTGCACAGAAATGTGAAATTTTTTTGAAAAAGACTAAATTACTTGTGAATATTCCTTCCATCATTGTTGTATAAATCATTGTTAATAATTGTGGAGAATAATTAACATTGACATGTGAGCAGTCTCTTCACCATATTATTATTATTATTATTATTATTATTATTATTATTATTATTATTATTATTATTATTATTAAAAAGTGATCTGTGCAATTTTGCTCTTGAGGTAGTTTGTATCAAACAGGTAGCCCTTCGTACTACTCAGTTCCCTTGAAGTAGCCCTCAGTCTTAAAAAGGTTGGTGACCCCGGAATGAATGAATGAATTAATATATATATTTTTTTTTGCTGTGCAAAGTCTTCATTCACACAAGACATGGGAAGACAAGAGAAGTTTATTGACAACACAATGGACAAATATCATATAAATGAATCTGTATTTAAGGTTTTGCACTCTGATTTTTTTTTTGTTGTTCCCTATTTTTCTTTTCTCCCTCTTTTTTCTTTGTTATTTGATATGTGTCACCAGAACAGAAAGAATGCTGACTCTTCCTAACCTCTGGACTGACCTCCTATTTCCTGCTGCTGTCCCGTGTGCACATACTGAACCAGTTTATGACATGTTGCATGAGAGACAAGTGGATTTCGGGAAGGAGGATGCTGACAGTACAGTTTGAAATATTCTGTAGAATTCAACTTTGCACTGTGTCTTAAAATCTTTTTACATGCTAAAAACAGGAACATTTCAAAATCAAGTCATTGATAGAACAGTGTGTATGTAGCAAGTCAAAAGGTTAAAGCACACATGTACTGTAATATATTATCGTAGCTATAGTAAAAGCTCATATGCAGAAACTTGTATAACAGCCAGCAAGCTTCGGGACAAGGGAGTATCTTTAAATTTTGTGCTGTTTGTTATTCGGTAACATGACAAGCTGAGCAGTTTATCTTATTAACTTTGTAAGAGAAAGAAAAAAGACAGGCTGGTTAGAGATTGACTGTTAGAATGTTGACTTTAATGTACAGTAAGTGATAACTAACATCCATAACTAGTTTTTCTTGTGGGCGTTCCATTATATTCTCTTCCAGTAAATAGCATGTGAATTAATAACCATGAAACAAAATCCACTTTGGGGGTCATAATATCATAATATTATGATAGCATCTCAATTAATTATTGTATGTATTGAAGCTTTGTGAATATTCGTTCTAAATGAATAAATTGGTTATTGTTTGTTAGTAAATTATAGATAATTAGATATTAGACTAATGTGCATGAATATAGTATTTATAGAAAGTATTACTATTACTATACATACTTTGAAATCATATATGTATCATCCTCTTCAGGGACATCTAGGAATAAATGTAGACTGTGGGATCATATTGGTTACCATGAATTACAGCATTGCCTAGGGTAAGAGAGAGGATCCAAAAACACAAGTACAAGCTCATGAATTGGGGCATGGTAGCCTTTATTCTCACCAAATATACATTACAACACAGCGGAATTAACCAAATATCCTCATATCCCAACTGACGAGGTTGGGTCGGCGCGCAAGGGCAGTCCAACAGTGGCAGCTTGGCAGTGTATTGTATATTGCTTGGGCTCACATGGCTACTTCTGGAACAGATTCATTAATTTCATTAAGGAGAGAGGACTTAATGTACTCAAGAAAAGACATCCACGTAACAGAGAACTTCATCAGGGGAAGAGTGAAAAGGTTTAAGACTGGCCAAATTCCTCACCAGACCTTGAGACCTTGAGCCAAATGAGCATAAATTTCTACTCCTGAAGATGATACTAAAGGAAGAAACAAAACAAACAACAACTACAGTAAAACCAAGGAAAAAACGCCACAAAGAAAGAAGTCAACAATTTTGTGATGCCAATTAGCTCTGTTCTTGTGCAGTTATTGCAAGTATTGTGTACATTAATTTACTTTAGGCCTGTCTGTACATTGGGTGGCCTAAAACAAAGGTTTCTAGGTTTAATATTGTTCAACACAAGTAGATATAAATGCCAGAAAATAAAATTTGAAATCCCAAACTCTCATCTTATATCTATAAATGTCTTTGGTGTGGCCTTGCTGTTCCAATAGTTTTGGAGCAGATTGTACATCTAACTGCTCAGGTTAAGACTTATGTTAAGAAGAATTGGTTTTGTAAAAGAATATTTTGTTCTAAACAGCTTCAGAGTAATTTGTGACACATCTGAACCTCAAGCAAATATGTTGACCTGTTGTCACATTTTCAAAGTAAATAATAAAAGGAAAGGGTATAGTACATGTGATTTCCTGACGATATTCCAGGAGCAGCTAAACAGACATATTTTAGCATTTCCTGAGTCAAATCCCAATCCGCAATGGTATCTCATCGACACTAACAGGGGCAGGTTTAACATATTTTCAGGCAGGTCTGAGTCTTCTAGTTGAATTTATGAGTAAAAATGAACAAATATCTGAGACAAAGATTAGACATGATAAGTAGATGAATCTATTTACTGACTTCCCTGGGTGTAAGATACAATAGCTACTTTTCTGCTGACCCCATTCAAACGTAAAACCCCATTTCAGCAGATCCTTCCTTTTTTTTAACCATAACCAAGATTAAAGATTACTCAACAG
Source organism: Tachysurus vachellii (assembly GCF_030014155.1). Lineage (NCBI taxonomy): Eukaryota > Metazoa > Chordata > Actinopteri > Siluriformes > Bagridae > Tachysurus > Tachysurus vachellii. The sequence continues at coordinate 10,090,159 of NC_083466.1, read as the reverse complement.
ACGTCAAATGTGAGAAACATTAATAATAATTTCTAGAAGTAATGAATCATATGAGTCAACATAAAATACTTGAAATACGTTTCATTTGTAACAAATGAATCCTTTTTTCATCTGAATGATGAACTAGTATTTAGGCTAGATGACGAGAATACACAAACCAGATAGAAGATAAGTAGTTGTTTTGTGTGTTTCTGTGTATTTATATATAGTTTAAATTCTGTCTTTTCACCACCAGTATGTGTTTTGCATTCACCAATCTATCTTTAAGTGACCCACCATGATAGTTTAGTTTTATTCACTGTAGTAGGCAATTGGCTTTGGAGAACAGCATTATGTTCATCCCACAGACCAGAGCCAAGCAACACACTGTGAGACTTATCACACATTCACATTTACAGCATTTAGCAGACGCCCTTATCCAGAGCGACTTACATTTTATCTCATTTTTTGTACAACCGAGCAATTGAGGGTTAAGGGCCTTGCTCAGGGGCCCAGCAGTAGCAGCTTGGTGGACATAGGAATCGATCTCACAACCTTCCGATTGGTAGCCCAACACCTTAACTACTAGTCTACCAAATCCACCTTTAATTTTAGTTATTTTTTTCTCAGATTTTTCTGTCTTAGATCCTGTTTTGTAACACTACATTGCTCAATTTGCCTGATTGTTTGACAGTTTCCTGTTTTGGCCACAATTCTGCCTAGCTTCTGTAAGTGGAGACCTTTTGACAAGAATGAAAGTGATTGTGTGCCTACTTCTGAAAATTACTGAATGAAAATGTAAAGTTTCACAGCAAAGTTTGGACATGAAAAACATGTCCTACAAATGAGACCATTTGAGAACAGAAACGTTATCACTGAGACTTTCTCACTAGTCACAGAGAGCTAACTGTTGTCATCCCAAGTCAACCCTTAGCTCTGCCCTTGACAGGCAAAAGTAGGCAGAATTATAAATCCAAAAATAAACTAAAACAAACCAAAACTCTGTACAAATACAACTACATGGTGAAGAAAAAATCCATTTCTCAGGCTTAAATATAGTGTTTGGAACTCCTCTATCCTGGTCAGTGTCACAGTGGATCCAGTGAACACCTGGTGTAGATGGGATGCCAATCCATTACAGACCCAATAAAGGTCTAGAGACAGAAATTATATTTAAATTGACCTAACCGATAAGATGGGAAAGACTGACGTGGATGATAAGTGATGCACCTCATAATCTTTTAACTCTTTGATAAAATATAACTAATAGCATTTTTTATTATTTTTATTTTATTTTATTGATTTAATTTTAATAAGCAGATTAGATACATTCTGTAGTGACTTGTTTCCTTTCTACAGCCTGTCAGTTGAGGATAATATTAAATCAGGTTAAGATAATTCTGCATTAATACAGTCTTGATGAAAATATAATGATTTGTAATAATCTATAATTGTTGTTTGCCTGTTTTATATAAAAGAAGTTAAATTGTTATTAAATATAAAATGACTATTGGATGGGGGGAGGGCACGGTGGCTTAGTTTTGCCTCACACCTCCAGGGTTGGGGGTTCGATTCCCGCCTCTGCCTTGTGTGTGTGGAGTTTGCATGTTCTCCCCGTGCCTCGGTGGTTTCCTCCGGGTACTCCGGTTTCCTCTCACGGTCCAAAGACATGCATGGTAGGTTGATTGGCATCTCTGGAAAATTGTCCATAGTGTGTGATTGTGTGAGTGAATGAGAGTGTGTGTGTGTGCCCTGTGATGGGTTGGGTGTTGCGTGATTCAGGCAACATGACAGTCTTTATGATGCTCAGCAATGGAGCAGTGGCAGTAAAATCCCATAGAGAACTTGAAACACAATATGGATAAGCATAAGGTATAATTACCTTATGCAAACTATTTTACGTAATAAAAAAATGAAGATTTTAAGTAATGATAAAGTTTCATTTATCATGAAGACTTGACATATATGAACTATGCCACAATATTCAAGAGCTGTTATAATGAGAATTTAAGAGATGGCCTGTTGAATTTAATAAAAGTTTGGATTTTGAGTGAAATTCTAAAATAAATATTAAGTCTATAATCCATTTTATTCCTTATGTGGTTTTAGTCTCACATTATATTATGTCTGTTACTATTTTCCTAATTTTCTTGTCTTCTTGATTTCTTGATTTTGTTCTTGCGTTCTTTGAAACCAACTTCCGAGTTTTCCCCCAGTAATTACAAAAATAAAAAAGGGAAATGAATGAATTGGTTTAGTGAAAAACCGTCATGGGAGAAATCTTCTAGTTTCTTTTCCTTTTCTTTCTAATGCCCTATACAGCTTTGTCTTTCTCTATTGTTCCTTATTCAGTAGTATTTGATCATGTCATGTGAGACTACTGCAGCAAAAGAAAAGAAAGAAAATTACATTGACAGATTTTAGATTTTAAATCACTGAATAATAAAAAAAAAATTATTACTGAATTAATGAGATGATTTTTTTTTCTTTGATCCAGCTATATTATTTTTCAATCTGTATTATACTGTATATGCTGACCTCAACGCTTTCTAAGCCCAGGGGAGGAAACAGGATTTCCCTTCTTTGTACTCCAGTGTTTGCAACAGATTTCCTTCTTGCTGAGCAGCAGGTCCTCCAAAAATGCCTATTGACTTTCTCTCTTACCTTATCAGCATTTTTTCTAACATTACCGCTACCACCCCCCCACACCACCACCACCTCCACCACCACACCACCCCCCTGTCCTATACCATATGGACATACCTCTTGCAATAATTTCGAGCATAAGCATTTGTAGTGAAAGTTCTCCTAAACACTCACAGGGTTAAATTATTTGATTAATGATGAGTGCAGTATTAACGTAAAACCCTGAAATCCAACTGCAGTTTTAACCTGTGTATTTCAGGTCAAGCATGCTAAATGCAGTAATAATAATAATAATAATAATAATAATAATAATAATAATAATAATAATAATAATAATAAGTATTATTATTATTATTATTATTATTATTATTATTATTATTATAATGGTCTATTGCAGTTTATAAAGTGGTGTGTGTTTGTTGTGAGAGTGTTTGTCTGAGCACCAATGTGCATGAGTGAGTGAGAGAAGGAGCTAGAGATATTCTACATGGATTGCCACATTGTTCCTGTCTTTAACTCCCACCCCAAAAAGGATTCACACTTTAACGTTTAAACAAATAAGGGGTGTGTATTTGTTCCACACAGTTTGTTAGCTTCACACTATTCACTAGAGCAGAAAGCCACACATACAACCACATAAAGACAAAACTCACTCCCTGGATTATTCGTCTTGGATTATGAACTAAAGGAAGGACATGAAGAAGTTTCACTTTCTTATGTTTGTGCTGCTGTGTCTCAGCAAGGCTTTGCACTACACTGTTCAACTGGGTATGGAATAAATATGTGTTTATGTCTGGGTAAGACAGATAGATGTGTGCAGACAGACAGATTCATTCAGACAGATTTCAAATGTCTTTCATTTAATAGAGAAAAGTTGATTGTGTATTTAACTGTTGATGGTGGAACTGTTGATGGTATTGATGGTTATTATGTATAAATGCATGATGTGATGCTTGTGGTATGTCATGACTTGTGAAAACAGCATTTAAAAAAATAATTTAGAGCATTAATTAAATCTAACTTAAATCAATTTTATTTGTGTATAGCTATTAACAACAGACATTGTCTCCAAGCAGCTTTAGAGAAATAAAAAATGTAGAAGAAAAAATGAGAACGATTAATAATTAAATGTATTTTTCTCCCTACTGATCAAGCCAGGGACAACAATAGCAAGAAAAAACTCACTGAGACTTACGTGTAGTGAAAGTTTTGTAAATACTTGATTGAATGAAATTCTAAGCACGATATTTTTAATAGATGACAGCTTGGTGAGATTACAGGCAGATGTCCATAGTAGTTAATATATTAGCCCATATTCTGTGTTTTCTCATTTCTTTGTACAGACAGCAGTGCTTTCCTCATCTACAATGAAGATCACAAGAAATGTGTGAAGGTGGTAGATCCCAACATGGCACAGGTCAGCGACTGTGACTCGTCTTCGGACTTGCAGCGTTTCCGATGGATTTCCTCTTCACGGATCCTAAGCATCTCCCACAAGCTGTGCCTCAGCGGTCAAGACCTTAAAGAATGGGTTCGAGTTGTTCTGGTCCCCTGCAATGAGCTCAGTCCTATGCAGAAATGGGAGTGCAAGAATGAGACTCTGTTTGGTATAAAGGGCCAACAGTTGCATCTGAATTATGGCAACCGCCATGAGCCCAATGTACTGCTGTACTCGGGGACAGGTTCCTGGAGCCACTGGGAGATATACGGCACTAAGCAAGACTTGTGCTCTCACGGATACGAAGGTAGGATCTACTTTCATTTGTAGTGGTTTATATAATACTGTTTTGATTATAGTGGAACATTTTGGTAGGTCACTTGATCGCTTGGCTGTACACAGCTGTCCTTATGCAGTGATGTGGCATATGGTTAGTAAACTTGATAGTAGACATTTTTCAGTAGCTATTTGTTTATATACAGGATGAATACAAATTTAAATATTGAGGCTTTCTTAAGCACACTCTTCTCACTAACACTTCTTCTTTACATATTTTCTGCAGAAACGATCACCATTGGTGGCAATTCTTTGGGAAGCCCCTGTCAGTTTCCCTTTAAGTATGGTGAGAATTGGTATGCTGAGTGCACGATTGTTGGACGATCAGATGGACTGCTTTGGTGTGCCACAGTCACAGACTACAACAAGGACAAGAAATGGGGTTTTTGTCCAACAAAATGTAAGAGAACACTGTTTTATTGGTAACGTTTTATGCAATGCTGAAACCTTTGTCAGTAATAAATAGTTCTAATATAATAATACAGAGGGGGGCACGGTGGCTTAGTCGTTAGCACGTTCACCTCACACCTCCAGGGTTGGGGGTTCGATTCCCGCCTCCGCCTTGTGTGTGTGGAGTTTGCATGTTCTCCCCGTGCCTCGGGGGTTTCCTCCGGGTACTCTGGTTTCCTCCCCCGGTCCAAAGACATGCATGGTAGATTGATTGGCATCTCTGGAAAATTGTCCGTAGTGTGTGATTGCGTGAATGAATGAGAGTGTGTGTGCCCTGCGATGGGTTGGCACTCCGTCCAGGGTGTATCCTGCCTTGATGCCCGATGATGCCTGAGATAGGCACAGGCTCCCCGTGACCCGAGGTAGTTCGGATAAGCGGTAGAAAATGAATGAATGAATGAATGAATGAATGAATGAAAAATACAGATTTAATCCCTTTGGATATGGATGTATGGTATGAAATGGTAAACATTACCCTTGCTTTAAGTTCCTTATGTTTCACTGGTAGTTCTCTCTGAGTATGGACACATTCTGGATAGTTGCTGATTGGAAAAAAGGGATGTGACAGGAAGGACAGGCATAGCTTTGTAGTGCTGTGGTAGCAGGAATTGATTATTTTCCTTTTTTATTGTGTGCTAAATTGGGGCCATATAACTAGAGGTCAGGCACAAAATCAGGTCTGGGGACTGACCTTCTGAAACACATACTTCCTGTGAAGTTTCCTGAGAATTTTCCTGTTTTACTGCAGATGTAAGTGACAGATTTTTGCTGTCTTGGTGTTATTCAGAAAGCTTTTTATGTTCCACTTGCAGAAATAATGTGTAGAAAAAAAAACCGATTATGTAAAAAAAAGGTTTACTCTAGGTTTAAAACCTTCCTCTCTTTGCCATTGGACTGCTCCTTGCTTCCTTTCCTGTGAACCAAGAGGTTGGCATCAGACATGAAAGTATGATTTCATTAAATATTAAATAATAATAATTTAATAATAAATATTAAAAGTAAATAAATCACAATTTTATCATAGAAATTTACAAGAAAATTCAAAATCTAAAGTGAGGCTACATAACAGCCTGCAGGATCACATTCAATCCTTTGCATGAGATGAGATGTGCGTCTACATGCAAAAGTATACAGCATTCCATGATTAACTAAAGAATTGAAAAATTGGCTTTAAATGGCAGATAAAATATCTTTTCCATGATTTTTTTTTTGATGAATAAATAAACTTTAATAAAACTGTAGAAAGACGTTTTTCTGTTTCTCGTTTCTTTTTTATATGTTATGCCAGTGTGTATGTGTGTGTATTCGTGCGTAATACTCTATGTCCTTGGTGTGTTAGCATCATCAGGTTGGGACACCGATCCAGTAACAGGTGTGTTATACCAGAGGAACGCTCTGTCAGTTCTGACCTGGCATCAGGCCCGCAAAAGCTGCCAGCAGCAAGATGCTGACCTACTGAGCATCATGGAGCTCCATGAGCAAACATATATATCAGGTACACAGCTCTGACTACAAATCAGTAATGGCAAGTAGCAAAAAGGTTTTTGCATATAATATATAAGGTATTTTTTTTTTTTTTTTAGGATTAACTAATATTCTTAGTTCATCACTTTGGATTGGACTAAATAGTCTGGATTTTGAAAGTGGCTGGCAATGGAGCAATGGAAATCCCTTCAGATATCTGAACTGGGCTCCAGGTGAGTGCACACATATACACATATGATGGTGATTTAATACTATTTCCAAGCAGGCTATTACCCCCACCTCATCCAATAGGTAACCCCTTACTGGAGCCTGGAATGAACTGTGCAGCACTTAATGCTGGGAAAGCATCAAAATGGGAGAGTATGGCCTGCAATAGTAAACTGGGATACATCTGCCGCAAGGGAAACTCCACTTCTATTACACCTTCAGTGGGTAAGCTCTAGAGGCACATATAGACACATTTGCAAATGCCACCTTTCAATGTTTTGTCCCTCAGTCACAGTGTGTGTGTGTGTTTGACAGGTAAAGATGAGCCCAGTTTCTGTCCAGCCAACTGGGTGCCTTTTTCTGGTCACTGCTATTCTCTGTCACGTACTAAGTTGATGTGGAAAGATGCTCTGACTGCTTGCCGTAAAGAAGAAGCTGACCTGACCAGTATTCACAACATAGAAGAACACAGCTTTATTATATCACAGAGTGGATACTGTAAGAGAATAAGAACTTTCTAACATAATCTATTTGGCTTAGCCTGGAAATCATGATGCCTGTTATGTTACCATAATTAAATCTCTAGAATGTTTAAGAAAATGCATAACTATGGTCTCGACATAGAAAAAAAAGGAAACTGCAATTTACGTCAGAAATTTAACAGCTTCTGATTACATTAGGTCAATCGTAAGATCGAAATGGATAAATATAATTAAACAAAATGATGGGAACAATGTCTTGAACATATTTTTCCTAGTAAAGTTACAGTTCTGAATTGGCCATGTGAATCATGGGAAATAATGATTTGCCTTTTTAGTTAGAAGAGAAATCTACAAATTAGACCCTGAGACTTGCATATGGTGCTTAACGTATAGGCAAGTTTCCCTCATTGACTTGGACTTTTTGTACTGCAGTGCCCACTGATGAAATATGGATAGGTCTAAATGATCAGAAGACTCAGAACCTGTTTGAATGGACAGACAGAAGCCATGTCACCTTTACCAAGTGGCTTGTGGGAGAACCTTCACATACAACCTTCCTCAAAGAAGACTGTGTTCTCATGAAAGGAAAGGTACAGTATGAAGGTGGCACACTGAGGGTGCTTTTATATTGAAGTATCAGTCTAAAAAGTGATTATTAGATTAGTGACTAATTTTTGTACTATGCTTTAGGATGGGAAATGGGCAGATAACATGTGTGAAAAGAAGTATAGCTACATGTGTAAGAAGAAAGCCTCCACGAAACCTGCTGGATCACCTGAGATCATCAGTCCTGGATGTCCTCCTGTGAGTCATTCTCTCTCTTTACACACCTTTAAAAGGAATTAAGTCATTATGTATTTATTTAATTACTTACACACAATGCTCAATACTTTCTTTTTCTATACTTAGTCTTTTAGCTAGAATCACAAAACCATGTACAGTGGAGAACTATGTACATATTCACAATTATTGATACCCTTCATGAAAGTGAACAAAAACAACTAAACAAATGCAGTATATTTTTGATATAACAATGTAAACACATGGTTATGCGCTATGGATTTTGTTACACGCAGCATTATTTAAACAAAGCATTTATACCTGTACAACTAGTTTTAAAATAATCTGCATACTTATAATAAATATTTGGAAATTGCTGATATTTAGAGGGATTTTAGAGAACCCTGCATGCAATAACATGTTAAGATCCCATTTTTACAGCGATGCATATGAACCACGCATTTTTAGTAGGCTTCAAATACAGGGGGTGTGATGGCTGTTACCTTGTTGAATGCTGTCAGGTTTTGATATTGATCCACTAATCCCGATACCACCTCAAAGCATCAGTGGCCCATGTCATATATTATTCTGGCTCAAAGGTCTTGATGCACTTATTTTTTTTATCTTCTACTTGACTTCAAGGCTGATCCCATGGTGGTGGATAACAAAGAGATATAACATATGCACTGTATAACCTCATAGTTCGACCCAAGAAATCAGGATCTGGAACAAAAAAAAGTCTTCAGGAATGTAATAAAAATCCAAAAATGACAGGTTCAAGAACAATTTTTTAATATTTAATGCTTTGGTTGCCGTTTATTTGATTGGTTGCCGTTTTATTTATTCTTGGATAAAGAGTTACTGCTTTCTTTATCTTATATGCATTTGCATTTGTTTTATCATCTACAGTAAGTTGTTGCTTGCCATGGTGTTGTGTTTGGTTTGTCAGCCTTCAGATACCAGTTTTAGAGGCTTTATAGTCCCCCACACCATCCAGTGGAGGTCGGCATTGACTATGATGGGAGATAAGGGTGAAGTGCCTCTTGATGAACTGTTGATAGAGGAGTGATCCCAGTCCCATGGTCAATGCATGGGTTTGCAGGAAATCTGAGTAACAGTCTCTAAACTGCACTGCTGATAAGTATATGTATATAGAGCACCTATAGTACCTCACCAACCTAACTCACCTGGGGTCTTGTTAGGCTGTGGAAATGGCCTCATGGCCTCAACATATTTCATCATTTACTGTATCAGCAGGTTTTACACTAGTTTCTCTAGATACTAGATTCTTTTAAAATAACACTGGTTGGTGGTAAATCCACACTGGAGTAGTGTGTTTGGCATAGTTCTTAGAGTGATTACTACATGTTTAGAAAGGAGGGGTTTTAAGATATATGCACAGGACCTGTTAAAAACCTCCTGAACTTGCCTTTAGTTAGATCTGTTGGTTCAGCCTTTCCACTTCAAATACTGGATTTGTATCAGCACATGACATCCTGCTTGCTATAAGATTTCATCCTGTGATCTGCCAAACAATGACTTTCTTTCCTTTAGTAATAGAATGATGAAAAGGGTGTGGAAAAGAAAGATGTGATTTTCCAGTGAAAGGGCATGAACAGTTGATGACTCCTTGTTCCTAAAATAATAATGCTTAAAAATATTGTCAGAAGGTTCAAACAGTGCAATACAAAAATGCTTATGATGAACATTTTGGATTGTGACATGTTCTTTGTGACACTCTGTATTTTCCAAGGGAAGGGTACATGTAGTAAAACTATTCTTGTTATATGATTTCCAGGGCAGCATGAACACACTATTTCACACCTATGGGATATTTATCAGAGCCACTCATAAATATCCAGCACATACTAGCACATTTTTGAGAGGAAAGCAAGTACCTAGGGCTCAGGAACCTCTAATATACATACAGTACTTTGTAAAAATCTTTGACATATATATATGAATTATTTGACAACATTATTGCGTTGAAATATTTTTGATTTCGAACATTAACCAACAAATATATTAGTTAATATATTTAATATTATTATTAATTTAATATAAAATAATATCACAGAAACATTTAATTTTGAATAGAACAGTGTTCAGAAACAAATAAACAACAAACAAACAAAAACAAAATATTGGCTCTTTGATATGTTTTCTCTTTGTGCAATTGTTTAAATGTGTTTCACTCTAAATACTAAACTTGTTTCCTTTATTAGCTTTTACTGCTCATTAAAATAGATAATAGATTTATAGAAAGTGTTACATTTCTTTATTTTGCTTCTTTACACATGACTAAGACTTTAGGACAGTACTGTGGTCATATACATATATACATATACACATATTTGTATACTGTAAAATATACAAACACATGTAAAATGAACTGGGTCTGGTTTCTGTGGTTCTTATTAGGGTTGGATCAGATTCAACTCCTACTGCTACAGCTTTGCTCTAGAAGCCAAAACCTTCAATGAAGCAAAAACAGCATGTGGACAGACTGCAGCAAGCCTAGCACAAATTACAGACAGGTAATGCACACATTAGTCAAATACTGCTTTTATACAACAACAAATGAAACTACTTACCTGCATGAACCTGTGTGTGTGTGTGTGTGTGTGTGTGTGTGTGTGTGTGTGTGTGTGTGTGGTGATGTGGGATTCATTTTAGGTATGAGAATGCATTTCTCATTAGCCAGATTGGCTTGCGACCTGAAAAATATTTCTGGATTGGCTTATCCAATACAGAACATGCAAATCGCTTTCAATGGACGAATAAGCAAACTGTCAAATTTACACACTTTAATGTAGGAATGCCAGGTATGTACATTCTTCTTCTTTTTTTTTTAAAGAAATAACCTGAATATTGTTCAATATTTTGAGCTACTAAAGACATAATGCTGACTTCTAACATTTAGATAGACACCAGGGCTGTGTTGCCATGCGAACAGGGACTTCAGCAGGATTATGGGATGTAATCAAATGTGACAGTAAAGAGAAGTACGTCTGTAAGAAAATAGCAGAGGGTGTTACTACAACCAGAGAGCCACCTATAACACAGCCTCTAGGTTGCCCCTCTACATGGATAAAAAAAGACCCTGGCAGCTGCATTCAGGTACAGCCAAAAACACACGGTCATCATTATAACAGCATTAAAGGGCTCTGATAAATTTGCCATGAGGATATACTGCTCCATACAATGGTGCGAGACACATTCTCATGCAACACGCATCTTGTCCTTTGTCTTAATTTCTTAGGTAAATAGACATGAACTAAAGGATAAGAAAACATGGCTTGAAGCACGTGATTACTGCAGAGCCATTGGTGGTGATCTTGCTAGCTTTCACTCTGAAACAGAAACCAACAATTTACCGTATGTATGTTTATTATATATATATTTCTAATCTAGCATTTTTCATTCATAATATCATTCCTTATTTACTGTCCTCTCAAAGGTATGGTGGAGGAAGTGACTCAGCATGGATTGGCTTTAATGCCCTGGATAATAATGGTGGTTTTGTATGGTCAGATGAAACTCCAGTAAGTTTTTTTTTTTGTATGCTCCTATTCATTGCCTAAGGTTTTTTCTACCTAGCAACTATGCTGAAAATGCTACAAACCATAACTGGTTTAGTATAAAATGGTATTTGGAGGTTAAGTGACATATATAATATTTTTAAATATATGTATTCTTGGTGGTGATATATATTTAATGTTTTTCTTTTTAATTACTGTAGAGTACTAAGTCATTTTTCAGTATTCGGATGGCACTTTTGTTTGACATGTTGTGCCTAGGATATTGTGTCTAATTTTCCTGCTTTGTTTCTGTTTCTTTGCTTCTGTGTGTGTCTGTGTGTGTTCCTCCATGTTAGACAGATTATGAGAACTGGTCATATGGGGAGCCCAATAATTACAATTCTAATGAGCTTTGTGGAGAAGCCAGCTTCTACTATGGTCATAGGTGGAATGATAGGGATTGTGAAGCCTACAATGATTGGATCTGTCAGATACGAGTGGGTAGGTTGTCCAGCCAGAAGAACACAAGCACTCACATGGTTTTCTCACTATCTATTAAAACAATTGCTCTACTGTGATCCTTCTGTAGTTAGTACAGATGTTTAACTCTGACCCTTAAAACAGGTACAAAGCCAAAACCCGCACCTACAAGCAGTCCACAAGGTATTGCTTCACTTAATTTATCGTTCCATTCCACCTTTAAATTTGATTTCTAAAATAGCTGATATTGATTAATCATCATGGATTTATCATACAAAAAATAGATTAGATATCGAAGCTAATTTTTTTTATTTCTACAGTCTTATAGTGTATATTTTATGCTCCACAGCAGAGTATAATATTACAGATGATGGCTGGATACAGTTCAATGGTAGTCAGTACTACATTAATACTGATCATCTGGATATGGATTCGGCTCGAGCATTTTGTAAGAAGAACCATTCTGACCTTATTGTTATTACCGGTCAATCTGAGAGGAAGTTTATATTTAAACAGGTAAAAGACCAAACCAAGTGCCTCTGATCTATTTTGTGAATGTGAATTTTGAAGTTATTCATATATCATTAAAATAAAATCTTTCAGATTTCAAGAGGCACAGAGGACCAGTACTACATTGGAATGACAGTGGGATTGGATAAGTCCTTTAGGTATCATTAACAAAGTAGTGACACAAGGAAAAGCTTAGAAATGTCTTCGTCTGTATTAACATTTTCTTTTTCTTCCAGTTGGGTGGATGGTTCCCCAGTTGTCTATACAGCATGGAACCATAATGAACCAAACTTTGCCAACAATGACGAAAACTGTGTTACCATTTACAAGAGTATGGGTAAGATTACCTCATCTACTTTAATCTAAATAATCTGATTGTTGTCAAGACTTTATGGGCATGCGTGAAAAATCTTCTCTTTCGCAGGATTCTGGAATGATATCAATTGTGGAGTAGAACTACCCTCCATCTGTAAAAGAAGCGATGTCTTTGCCACCAGCACAGCGGCTCCTACCACTGCACCAAAGGGAGGCTGTAGTTCTGACTGGGCCGCTTTTCAGGGAAAAGTAAGTGAATTTACTTTGACCAAAAAAACAGCTTTGCAAAGATATTGAAAAGTAATAACTCTTCTAAACGTATGATTACAAGATGACAAAAAATGTAATTTCTTGTTGTTTTGTGGTGTCCATGTTCAGTATTGAATTTCTTTGTCATGTCACACTCGACAGTGGTGTTTAGTAGAAATTAGAATGAAGGTAGACACTTAGGGCTTTAAGAAGTATTAGTTTTTCCATAAGTATTTCTGTTTTTTTTTTTTTCCTGTATTTTGATACCAGACTTGTGATGATAAAATAATTAATTTCTTTATTCTTATTGAAAATGTCAGTTAAGTTGATTTCTGTTCTGCCAGCAGACTAGAACACTATGGACTGGTAAAAAGGGTTTAAGGGCCACTGTGCCGTATGCTTCCTAGTGTGCCATCCCTGGCCTTTCTCTGACATTTGCTTTTTGTCATTAAAAAATAAAATCCTTGTGATGTGTTTGGTGTGCAGAAACACATGGACACAATAGCTACATATTTTATTTCATGCCAAAACATTTTCTTTTCACCTCACTTAATTAACATCTAATTCTTTTTTTTCCTTTTTAACATATGCACACAAGTACAAATAAAATCAGCATTTCTACAATTTGTAGATTGGTTTGGATACACAATTTTACTTAAAGATTGATAGCTGAACTCCAGTGATACTAAACTGAAACATTAATACATTTCTTGTCTGACATTATTTACATTTTTCTCCAGTGTTATAAGTTTGTAGGGAAAGATAGCAGTGAAGAGAAATCGTGGCAGGATGCTCGACAATACTGCATCTATCAAGGAGGCAACTTAGTGTCCATTCGGAGTCAAGCAGAGCAAGGTAACTCGTTGAAACTGAATGCAAACTATTTCATTAGAGTTTTACCTCTCCATAACTTTTGTAACAATACAATAAATAGAGATTTGTGCTGAGAAATTTAATAAAAAGGCTACTTTAATGTCTCTTTTTCTTCCCAGCATTTCTCACCACTATGATGCTCAATGCACGTGATGATATGTGGATTGGATTGAATGATATCAACTGGGAGATGCGCTTCCTCTGGACAGATGGGAAAGGTGTCAAGTACACCAACTGGGCCAAAGGTTATCCGGTGTCATTTCCAGATGGTCGCAGAGCATATGGATCAGATGCAAGTGCCTTTTCTATATTATATACACATATATTATCATCTCTCGGTTGTAGTCACATACTCTTTCTTATGTACGCCTTAAAGTCGCTTCAGAGCTGTCTGGCTTCTGGGTGACAAAATTCAAGCACAGCGGGATAATTTCAGGATAATCAGTGGCAGGGGAGGCCATGCAAGTCTTTAGTTACAAAAATTCCTCTGTCCTCATTTGACTTAAATACAACTGCAAATTAGTTCAAAGGACACTTCCTAGAGTTAAACAAAACATTTCACCTACTTCTTCTGTCCATGTCGTGTGACGCTACCGTAAGGTTGTATGTTTTGTGCTGAATGTCTCTTTGCCGTGTCTGCTCCTGAAAGATCTTACCATCAGATCTGTTAGATTTCACTTTTGCTCTTGTTTCTGTGTGTTTTCTTCATCTTTTCTGAGAAGAGGAATCCTTGTGTAGAATGTTGAGACTATTCTACAGGACAACACTGTGAGCTTGTTTTGGACATTTGTGATGTCCAGTCTTTGTCACATGTAGTGTGTGCTTCTAAATCAGAGCTGATAGAACAAATGCAAGAGGAACATGTCTTGGGCCAGTGTCCACCAGGACATACTCAGAGACTTGCAGATGAACAGGATATCACATGTCGAAATATTTATATTATATGCTCTTTTTAGTATAATCATTCTGGGCTTTTGGATAAAAATGAAATCAAAGGAACTTTGTTTTCCTTCTTTCCTTGGAAACCTCTTGAGTCTTTGGGTCCTAACTTTCTCATGTAAAGATAGAGTTTTAGAACACTCAGTGAAACACATATAAATGGAACTGCAAGACCTCTTCCCATGGCATGTTGGCCTCGGGTTCTGAAACTAAGATTTTCCGTCTGCTAATACAAAAGGAAAAAATGTCTTGTCTTGTGTTTGAACAAAGCCACACATTCGACTTTTTACGTGCGGTCATGTTCATTCATTCATGTTCTTCCCTTGGGCTACAGGTATATACATTTATTATATACTACTGAGTTCTGAAATCTTTTGTAAAATCGTACTCTTTTCAATACAGGACTTCTTCTTAAGGTGGGACTATGACATTGAAGCAGAAACCCAGGTAGGTCTACCAAAACTGTGCTTGGCTTTCAGTCTTTGACTGCTCTTGGCATTGATGTCAGCTAATTTCTGATTCCATTGAGGAGTTATACTGGTACATCACCATCAATGGATAATCATTTTCTTTCCTTCATCCTGGAATATTACCTTAGGATGCTATCATAGGAGAGCGATGTATCAAACTGATGCATTCTTTCTAACCATCCTTATCCATTACTCTATGATCATTACAATGATATAAATCTTAAAAATTGGGACATGTTTTTTCTTGAACAGAATTAAGCTTGTAATGGTTACCCAATTTTCTCTGTTTTCTTTACTTGTTTTGGCTTTAACAGGGGCTAAACTAATCATAGAAAACTTGAGAAAACACAGATACAGTGTTCAGTTTCATGTACAGTATGAGTAACTTAAAACAGAGTTCGAAATTGTGATGCAGTTTAAAAAGCTGCTATCTGATATTCATTATTTTTCAAGACCTGTTAGCTTTTCTGACACAATTGCTTGACTGAAATACAGATTTGTCTTCTTAATAATATCAGAAATTCAGCGGAGAAGGATATACTTTCTGTTAAACAGGCCCTTAACTTGATTTTCTGGAGACCATTCAGATTGCTACTTTCGAGTGACGAGCTTCTCAGTCGCACTTTGCTTATTTCTTGTTCATTTCATCTAATGCAATGCTTTTGAAAGTTTTGAAGACAGGCAAGAATGACATTTCCAATCCCCCAGCAACCCCCCCCCCCATTTTTTTTTTTCCATTGGTTTTTGCGTTAAATCTTACGAAGATACAATAGTGCTATTTTCTGATTGGCTATTGTGTAGCCTCATTTTTTAAGTGTCAGGCTCGATAAGAACTCCAGGGGAGATGCGCTTGATTCCTCCCCGGTTCCATAGCGGTGCGGACAGATACATTTTGGGTGCTGCGACATATTAAATTTATGATAAATAGTCAAAAAAAAAATTCTGTGTGACAGATACAAATTTCTGGGTGGCGGGAGAGCGTGTCCAAAGACCGAAATGAGTATCTGTCACTCTCAATGCGTGGCACTTGAGCGTCCTGCTAATGTTTCTCTTAGGTTTGAAAAGTATCTAGCAAATAAAATTGCAGCTTGATAATGCAGAAACACATGGTGATGAAAAATAATGGTGTATGGATTATAGTTACTTATTACCCAATAAGAATATTTATTTTTTATGTCAGAAGCAATAAAATGTAAACTGAAAGTAAGAGCCATTTTTTGATTGATAAAAATATTTGCTGTTTTATCTTCAAGTTGATATGGCGATACAAATGCTGCATAAAGTAGTTGTTTATTACCTTTTCCCAAGTATTTCTTGCCAAGGAAGAACACGCAAATGACGTGAGGTGTTGAATGTTTTAGGGTTGCCAGACCTTAAGCTTTGCAAGCACTGCTCCATCCTCAATAACAAGGTACACAATGTGACATTATCATCAGTTCTAGTGACATTGTGTAAAATCCTGCACGTGGCCTGTAACAAAAATTATATGAATTCTATCCTAATGCTTGCTACGCTTAAAACCACTCAACTCTGTATTATTTAAGCAGTCCAAAACATTTCTCAGTTGCTGAAAGGTAAGTGCACTGCAGAATTTTGTGAACGTATCACACCTCAGCAAGCACTGAAGACTCTTTTACATTATACATTTTACACTATATGGCCAAAGGTTTGTGGACACCTGACCATAACACCTGTATGAAATTCTTCCCCAAACTGTTTGCACTTTATTCTTCCTTATGTTATCTGATTATAGCATGTGTTGTGTTATTTGCCAATGTATTATATGCCTGAATTAATATGCCTTTTCTTTGGATATCATTTAAATCTATAATCATCATCTTCTGCAGTTTGACTGTGTCATTATGGTGAAGGCACCAGAAAGGATTACCGGCATGTGGAAGGTTGAGGACTGCGATGAGAAACGAGGATTTGTCTGCAAGAGGAATATTGGTGAGTGGACAAAACTATTACATTGACAGTGATGTTTCAAAAATCAAAATCCAAACCAATTTTATTAAAACTTTAATTAACCTTTTTTGTTTAATCTGCCGCAGATTCTCAGATCAAAGTTCCTGCAACAACAGTGCCACCAGCATCATATTTTAAACTCGGAAATGATTCATATAAAGTACATGCTGAGAAAATGAGCTGGGATGAGGCAAGGAGACAGTGCAAAGCAGACGATGCTGATTTAGCTAGTGTGTTAGATTCTGTCACTCAGGCATTCATCATCCTCAGAGTTGGCAGATTGAAAGAGCCAGTGTGGATTGGACTAAACAGCAATGTGGTAAGCACATCAAGTCAAGTCATGTCAAGAGTTCAAGTCAAGAAGCTTTTATTGTCATTACAACCATATATAGCTGTTGCAGTACACAGTGAAATGAGACAACGTTTCTCCAGGATCATGGTGCTACATAAAACATACACAGAGCTATAAGGACTTAGTAGGTTAGTCCTAGATACATAAAGTGCATCGGTGCAACATGGTGTAAACAGTGCAGGACAAGACAAACAAGACAGACAAGACAGTGCAGGACAAAAGACAGTACAAACAAAAAATTACAAGACAATACACAACGACATTACACAAGAGACAATAGACAGAAACAGCGCTGACCAGTACTGCATGTTCAGACAATATTACATGTGCAGAAATACCGGAATGAACACTGTGTTATAGCAGCAGTTACCTGAGATATTGTGAAGGGTTGTGCAATACAGCAATCAATCAACTGAAATGTCAGATAGAATGTGCAAATAGCAAAAAAGTGTGCAAAAAACAGCATGTAAACAGATCGATGGATGTATATCGGAAGTGTTTGTATTTAATGTATGTCCATGCAGTCCATATAGTTGATGTGTGTGTTGTGCTCAGTACAGTTCGGTTATTAAGGAGTCTGATGGCTTGTGGAAAGAAACTGTCACACAGTCTGTCGTGAGGGCCCGAATGCTTCGGGACCTTTTTCCAGACGGCAGTAGGGTGAAGACTGTGTGTGAGGGGTGTGTGTGGTCATCCACAATGCTGTTGGGTTTGCGGCTGCACCGTGTGGTGTAAATGTCCCTGATAGAGGGAAGAGAGATTTTCTCAGCTGTCCTCACTATCCGCTGCAGCGTCTTGCGATCCGAGATGGTGCAGTTCCCAAACCAGACAGTGACGCAGCTGCTCAGAATGCTCTCAATGGTCCCTCTTTAAATGTTCAGCGGAGAGTGATCGCTCTGTGCTCTCCGGAAGTCAACAACCATCTCTTTAGTTTTATCTACATCCAGAGAAAGGTTGTTGGCTCTACACCAGGCAATTAGCTGTTGCACCTCCTCTCTGTATGCTGACTCGTCATTCTTGCTGATGAGACCCACCACGGTCGTGTCATCAGCGAACTTGATTATATGGTTTGATATGTGCATTGCTGCACAGTCGTGAGTCAGTCAGCAAAGTCAGCCCTACGGGGCTCCAGTGTTCAGTGTAGTGGTGCTGAAGATGCTGTTACTGATCCAGACTGAGTGAGTTCTCCCAGTCAGGAAGTCCAGGATCCAGTTGCAGAGGGAGGTGTTCAGTCCCAGCAGGCTCAGTTTCTTAATCAGGTGCTGAGGGATGATAGTACTGAATGCTGAACTAAAGTCTATGTACGTACGTGTCTTTATTGTTAGGGTGGGTGAGTGCTAAATGAAGGGCCGTGGCAATGGCATTGTCCATGGAGTGGTTTGGACGATACGCAAACTGTAGGGGGTCCAGTGAGGGTGGTAACTGGGTCTTGAGGCACATGACGAGCTTCTTGAAGCTTCTTGAAGAACAGATGTTCCTGAGCACACTGTAATATGATGATGTCCTACATAAACTAAAAGGAATCCATGGATAAAGATATAAAGTCCAATATCCATGTGATAACATACACAGAATTAAACTGAAATTGAATCACTATTTGCAGTGATCCATGATTGTCCAAAAACAACGGATTTAAAAAATGTAACTAATAAAGTCTTTTATTGAAATGAAAATCAATGACTTTACAGTATTACAAACTTTTTCCTTTCTATTTGCTGTAAAACAATTAAGCCAGAGAAAGTGTTCTCAAACTTTTTGAAGCCAGAGACCCTTTTAACCCCTTTAGAATAGATTTACTGTAGAAACCTCATCCAAACTTTAAATATTAGTCTGATTATTCAGATGTTTACACTTTGCTTATTTTTGAAGAGTCTTTTTTCCTGCACTTTGTTTTTTTGAGTTATTTGACCTAGAAAACAGACAACTAGGAAAACTACAGGAAATCAATAATAAATATTCTATGATAACTTTTATAACGATGGCCGGTGATTCCACCACTTTACCAGGTACCTGGCTATGTTTCAAATATTTGCTAAATAATTGATAAATGAGCTAGTAAAGCAGTTTTAAGACATGTCTTGGTTCTCACACACTGCTCCCCATTTGAGTACTGTATTTACTGTTGTTTGTAGACCAGTGGACGATACCGTTGGACGGATAACTGGCTGTTACGCTACACAAAATGGGCTTTAGGTGAACCAATAAGAAACCAGGCCTGTGTATACATTGACACAGATGGAACATGGAAAACCTCAGATTGCAGTAAAAGCTACTATTCTCTCTGCAAACGCTCACCAGGTAGGCCCAAATGCTCATTATACCAGTGCAGATTTCACTTTTAAAACGTTTGACCCCTGATTATCACTGCAGTGTTAAGTTCCATCTGTCTATCTATTCTCTGCTTATCCACTTATCCTACTGGATCGCAGAGAACCTGTAGTCTATTACTGGACACTCATGGTGCAAAGCAGGGTACTGTACACCCTAGACAGGATGCAAGTCTATCACAACGCATAATCACACACATTTACACACCCATTCATAGTCTATGGATAATTTTATACATGCAAACTAATCACCACCCCATCTTGACACCCATTTCAAAGACACTGGTGATGAGGGTCACTGGCAATAGACAAACACTACATATCTTTGTGTAAGAAGACACAAAGAAGTGTATATAAAAGTGTGTATTCTTTGTAATTCTCACAGGTTGGATATGTCTAAATGCTACTGTATTTGTACCTTAAGAGATATGTCATTGATTCATGAAATCTGTGATACAGGCTGTTTTGACTCTCTTGATCTCCAGATCCACTGCAGCCTGACCAGGATATAGTGGTTACTAATGCTGCTTGAATGAATTAAACATTTACTGGAGACATATGAGCACACAAAGATGTTGCTTGAGATGTCTCACTTACATTGAATTGAGTTTACTTCAGAATAATGGCTTCCTTCAGATTATTGATTTATGTATTATTTATTATTCAGTATGTTTTTTTTTTTTTAATTTATAAAACGTATATGTTCACAGCTCATTATTTTTTTCTGTTATGCAGTTATTGCACCAACTGATCCCCCTCAGCTCCCAGGACGCTGCCCAGAACCAAAGAAATCCAAGGTCTGGATTCCTTTCCGAGGACACTGTTATACTTTTATAGCCTCAAGGAACGAGAACTGGGCTCATGCAACAGTGGAGTGTATGAGAATGAGTAAGTCCATATAATTATTTTATAATTTTTTTTTTTGCATATACTGAAATAGAACCCCAAAATGTCCCAGGAACACCAGCTCCTTCTTACTGGAGGTTTTCTTTTATTTCCAGTTTAATTGGAATGAATTATTTGGTTAATTTTTTGTCCTGGGTTATGGTCATATGAGTTTTAGCCTTTTATTGAACTGTTTCCATTTTGCTGTTGTCCATGTCACATTTAATATCATGATTTCATTCTTCTTAATTTTAATTCTTATCGGTAAATCATTACTTATTAATGCTTCATCTCTACACACAGGTGCATCACTGGTGAGTGTGGAGGATGCTGCGGAGTCCACCTTTATCCGCCAGAATATTGAGATCCTTCATGATGAAGCCAAATCTTTCTGGATTGGTCTCCACCGCAGCTACACGGGTTTAAAACCTATTTATATTAGAACTGATTCATTTAGAGTAGCTTCATTGTCACACCAGAGACAGTCAAAGCAGCCTCTATGGACTGTAAGTAACAATGGTGTGTATGTTTTTATCTATCAGGTGAGTGGATGTGGATTGATAACACTGTAGTGGACTACATTAACTGGACACCACGGTCACCCAGTGTAGTCGGCGACTGTGTGGAGGTCAAATCAGAAAGTGGCTTGTGGGTAAACTCTCACTGCAGCGGGTATCGAGCCTATATCTGCAAGACCCCTAAAAGTAAGCCACACACACACACACACACACACACACACACATAAAAAATATTGACCAATATTCGGTCTAAAAGTGCTGCCCTATAGAGCCTTTTTATAATGTTTTTAATAGCAAAATGTACCTTCAGTAATCCATTATCTTAATCTGGTTGTGGAATTTAATCTCATATACACATTCTTTTTTAGTTATACCACCAACCGAGAAACAGCCGGCAGTCCGTGAGTACCAAAATTCATTTACCATAAATCAACTCCTTCTATTCTATAATTAACTTTAATTAAAAAAAAGAAACAGAGAACTCCTGATGCAATGACATAGTTTTGTGTTAAGAGTTTCATTCAGAACAGGTTTTCATTACTGATTTTAATTAATGATTTATTTTGCCCTGCAGAACCACAGGTAAATGAGGCCTCTCATGGCTACACTGGTATCGCTGTAGCAGTTGTGTTGGTGATAATTGCTGTTGCAGGACTGGCTGCATTCCTCTTCTATAAAAGACCAACTATCCCAGTGGTTGGAGAGTGTACATTTGATAACACACTTTACTTTAACAACCCTGCACGATCTACCACTACAGTAGACACTAAGGGACTGGTTACTAACATTGAACAAAATGAGCATGCATAACACATGCATAACACACACACACACACACACACACACACACAATCACACACACACTTGCACAGTGTTACAATAAAATTCTACATAAATGACAAAAGAAATAAAAAAGTGTTTTATTTTTTAAATAATCAAGATGTATAGATCAATTTTGTACATCATCAAGTCTTCTTGGTGGTAGGAAGATATCTGCTCAATACTTAGAGTAGAGTAGCACTCAAAACACGCTGTCTACTGACCGCTTCACATCAGACAATGTAATAACATGTTGCTTATCATCATCTTATAGTGCTTTCTTTAATCCTAAAAATGTTCAACTTAATATAGTACAATGTAAATTTTCATAGATTCTATACGACCATATTTCTATTCTCAGAGCTGTGCTATTGACGTTGTCCTTCTCTATTTTAATTTTGGTTTATTGTAAATAAATGTTTAAAGATCTAAAAAGAAATGAAGCATGACATATATGTATGCTGTTAAAGATGTTCTAGATATTTGTGTTCTGCTTTATAAAATGTAAAGCACTTATCTGACTGCAAATTTCTTTATTGCTGACATGGATCGTTTCAAACTGAAGTGGCCAGACTCTTCACACAGACGCAAAACAGACGTCTACGTTGCTTTCACACAAAATGCATTCAGTGATCACATCTTCCAAAAACCATGAATACTTTTGTCACACTCACATCACCACCTGCACAACACTATGTACAGTATCTGCAGCACATATTTCAAAGGCTAACACACTGTTTTCAAAACTGTTCAAAACTGAACGATGGTGAATTTTGTGCCTTTCAGTTACCGTACTGAAATATATAGTTTCATTTGAAAGACTGCCAAGGTGTTCTGTTTTTGATCGTGTTACAATGTTGTAGTAAAAAGGGCTTCTGAATGATTTTGTTTGGAAACACGGGTGAAAGACGACAGGTTTGTATGGAAAGAAGAGTCTCAGAGTGAGGGAGAATTACATATTTCTATCATAATACAGAAAAAATAAAGGATGAAACAAATTGAATCATTTATGATTGTGTCAATTCTTGCTATAGGTGCTATTCTATAGGTGCTATTCTATAATGAAATACTGATTTATGGGAAAAATCTTTCAACTTCAAAGAACTAAAAAGTTCATCATTTAATGTAATACTCTCACCGAGTGTGTGTGTGTCAAGCTTTCTACTCTCTGCATATGATGTTGGTATGGGTTGCATCCTGTTATTCCTCTCTCTGTTTCTCTCTGTCTTGTCCCTCTCTTCTGCGTTCTCTCAGCACCTTCGCTTTCACTCAGCCCCCCCCCTTCTGCTCCCCCTTCCTCTCCCCTCCTTCATCTCTCTCTCTCTCTCTCTCTCTCTCTCTCTCTCTATATATATATATATATATATATATATATATATATATATATATATATATATATATATATATATATTTATTATTATTTTTTTTTTCTCAAATGATCGACAACTGCAATTATAATAATAATAATAATAATAATAATAATAATAATAATAATAATAATAAAAAATTAAATAGATTAAAAATAAAAGTAAACAATAATTAGAATTATGTGTGT
Organism: Tachysurus vachellii; assembly: GCF_030014155.1. Taxonomy (NCBI): domain Eukaryota; kingdom Metazoa; phylum Chordata; class Actinopteri; order Siluriformes; family Bagridae; genus Tachysurus; species Tachysurus vachellii. Next base: position 10,066,575 of record NC_083466.1, on the reverse strand, counting down.
GTATGTGTTTGTGTGTTGTGGAACATGAGGTACTGGAAGGGAGTCACATATTCACCTGCAATCTTGCCACATGCCTTCTTTTCTCCTAGCAGGACAGGCAGCTTCTCTGTATTACTAGAGCTCTTTCTCTTTATCACCACAACCATTTCTTAAATGAGGCTCATACTACCATAGTAACCACTGACCTAAGAGCCTGAACCAGAACAGAGGCTACTAATCCCCTGCAAGTGGCACTAGCATATTTGCTCATTAAAGCTTTTTACCCGTGCTCTGGATTTCATGCCATAGAGTTCTCCCAGCATTCTGAACCTTGAAGACGGAATATAATCTTTTCTTCAGCTACACAGTGGACCGGAAAAAAGCAAGGCTAAGAATATATTGTTTATTGTTTATAAATTGTTTTTTTGTGTGTGTTGCTAGTGTTGGTGTAGCACAATAATCTGTATAATTGCGAGAGCTTTAATTTGTCTCCATTACTAAGTAACATTTTGATTTCGTGCATAGTTGATCCATGGAAAGAGTTTGTGTGTGCATGTTTCCGGATTTGTGTAGTGAATTGTTAGCTTAGATATTACATGCAGATAAAGAAATCTCAACACGTCTCTTAGTATTTACAGAGAATTTACGATTGTTTTATACGTTCTAAAATGTAAACAAAATCCACACTCTGTCACTTAGTTTCTAGTCTTTGTTTCCTTCTGTTTGTATTAGAATTGATGTTTGGACAGAATCGGAGTTGTAAAGGCTTGACCAAGCTCATTAATGGGGCCTTTTTCTGGCCTCCTGCTGTTTCAAAGATTCTTTGAAAAGCCCCTTAATTACAATTCATTAGAGAGAGAAAAAGGCTTGTCCTTTCGGCTTAGTCCCCTAAGCCCTTGCTATTCACATGCAACAGTTTCTCCCCATTTCATCTCACTGTCTTTTGTACATTATCATTCTGTCTAACAAAAACTTTTCAAAAGTTTGTGCTTATTTTCTCTCTTTGCTTCTGCTGTGTTCTGTGCAGGTTTCAGTTATTGTGATCGTATGTACATGCAGGTAGTCACAATGTTCAGCTTGTACAGATTATGGCCTGTGCTGGGCCTTCTCAATGGGCTGAGTAACTGGATACAATTGGCAAAAAGTCAGGAAGCCTTGCGAAGGGAAGATGTGGGTTCTTTGGTCAATGAGCTCTTCAGGATTGTAGAGTGTCCAGAAAACCAGCAGCTTTGTGAGAAGGTACTGTATGAAGAAGAGTTCTAACCTACACACCTCAATCCAAAAATGGATCTAAGAGCACGTCTTGCTCAATACAATGTCAATAAATCCAGTGATCACATTGAAGGGTGTGAATGGTTAAAACAACAACAATAAATTAGTTTATTTTAATTAGTTATTGCAACAAAAATACACATTAATTCAAACTTTTTGAGCAATAAAGGTTGCTGTGTCCTACGAATTATGCCCTTATTACTTGTTATCTTTTATTTCATCACCAGATTACAGCCAACTCCCAAGAGCCATATTCTCAGTACTCCCTAGATCTGCTAAGCCAAAGCAAGAGATTGTTCAGTGTGATGTGAACAGAGCTTTCCTCATTGCAGCGTTAACCTTAACGTCAATATAATTTGGACTTTTTTGTTTTTCTAATTATAAAAGGAACTCTTGGGAATGCCAAAAGTCTTGAGTATGACAGCTGAAGTGGTTTATTCTGTGTTCTGTGTGTTTGTATTTGTCTGATTAGGAAACACAAAGCTTGTCCCTTAGGTACAAAGAGCTGCTTAATTGCATGCTTTCCTGACAGACTCAAAGGCCACGTTCACACTGCAGGTAAAAGTGGCCCAAATCCGATTTTTTTGGGGTCAAGTGACCAGGTCAGACTTCTTCAGGAGTAGTGTGAACACTCAAATCTGGCCCAGGTCTGATTTTTTCAAATCAGATCTGGGCCACTTCCATATGTGGTCCTGAATCAGACCCAAATCTGATCTTTTCCAATGTGGCCGCAGTGTGAACAGCCAAGGCGGATTTGATGCGACTTTTACGTCAATCTACATCGACATTCGTCACAATTATGCGCCGACGAAAACTTTTTTTTCTTTTTGCGCCGGCGAAACCTTTTTTTTTTTTTTTGCGCCGGCGAAAACGTGACACAAACGTGACTGGAAACGTGTGTGTTAAATAATGTGGTTACGTGAACCAGCTCATAATGTTTGCATTGAATACATCACATTATAGCATTACATGATATGTTTGCTTGCACCAGATGATACAATACTTCCTCCATAACCTCGCCAACTTTTTAGCGCAACGGCGTGCTGCGTGTGACTTCATTGTTATTGTTCGTTTGCGCATGCGGGTCAGTTTGAAACAGCAAACAGTTCACACTGGTATCTGATATAGGCCACATTTTAAAAGGCAATGTGAACAGCCAAACAAAAAAATCAGATCTGAGCAGAATATCTGAATTGAGCATTAAGACTTGCAGTGTGAACGTGGCTAAAGAGTCCTTTAAGATGTGTGTGTGTGTGTGTGTGTGTGTGTTCGAAGAAAAAAAGATAAAAAGTCCCTGTTTTTTTTAGCAAGATCCCTTTAAAAGAGCATTTCTTGCTTATTCATTTAATATTAACAATTCAACAAATGTTATACACTAAGCTGTGTAAATGTTATACACTTTAGGTTCTACCTAAATTAACTACTTTATATAGGACATAAGAAAGTTGTATCTCACTAATGCCAAAAGCCTTTTGCATCATTTTATTAATTTACTGATGCTGATAAAGGTGGGTCCTTATAAACCATTTCTTGCTTATAAAAGGTGTTTTATAAACATTCCAAGCTCTCTATGTGTCTAATTAATATGCAGATATTTGCAGTGTTGAAGCCCCTTTAACAGTTTATGTTTCCTATTTCCTATGCTTCCTATTAGTGTCTTCCTCAAGAGTGGTTAATGTCAGCACTGGAGGATGATGGGAATGACTACGTCAGTCAGGATACCTACCTTAAGATATCCACCATGCTCCTTTTTTATATCATCAACATGAGACAGATTTGTTCATCCAATGCCTCATCCTTGTCAAACTCCTCCTTCTTTTCACCTATATATCATGATTTCTCGTACTGTCTTCGAGCTCTGACTTCACTCCACTCATCGGAAGATGGACATTTTCTCTCAACTAATGAGACAGAAAGCATCCTGCAACTCATTAACCAACACTACCAACCACAAGAAAGGCCTGCCTTAAAACACATACAGGTTACTGGTGCACGTAAACAACTGCATTTAAAGAAAACTGGATTTTTTCATTTATCATTGTGTAAGAAAAAAATTGCAATTGTAATCGCAAAATCTCTGATAAGCAATCGCATTAAAACCACCCGCCTAATATTGTGTAGAGTCCATGACATCTTTGATATGCAGCCAGCTGTGATGCACAATGTATTCTGACACCTTGCTATCTTAGCTACTGTAGCATTAACTTTTTCAGCATTGTTCTACAAATCCAGTCAATTCAGTTCAAGAAGCTTTAATTGTTATTCCAGCCATATATAGCTGATGCAATACAAAGTGAAATGAAACATCTCCAGGACCCTGACATGTAGCTCCAGGACCCTGGTGCTAAATAAAACAACACAGAGATATGTAAATCAACACAGAGCTAAGCAACATACTGTAAAGTGCATAGTGTGCTACTTACTGCAAACAATGCAGACAAGACAGTACAAAAATGCTTTTGGGAAATAGGACCAGAATGGCTAGCCTTCCCACCTCATATGTATCAGTGAGTCTTGGGTGCCCATGACCCTGTCACTGGTTCGTCTGGTTGTCCTTCCTTGACCACCATCAATATTTAGCCAAAGTTGTTTAAATCCTGGGGGGCACGGTGGCTTAGTGGTTAGCACATTCGCTTCACACCTCCAGGGTTGGGGGTTCGATTCCCACCTCCACCTTGTGTGTGTGGAGTTTGCATGTTCTCCCTGGGCCTCGTGGGTTTCCTCCGGGTACTCCGGTTTCCTCCCCCGGTCCAAAGACATGCATGTTAGGTTGATTGGCATCTCTGGAAAATTGTCCGTAGTGTGTGATTGTGTGAGTGAATGAGAGTGTGTGTGTGTGTGCCCTGCGATGGGTTGGCACTCCGTCCAGGGTGTATCCTGCCTTGATGCCCAATGACGCCTGAGATAGGCACAGGCTCCCCGTGACCCGAGGTAGTTCGGATAAGCGGTAGAAAATGAGTGAGAGAGTGAGAGAGTGTTTAAATCCTCACAACATTCATCTTGCTTCCTACAAACCAACTATAAATAGTGACTGTTCACTTACTGAATAATATATCCTCTCGACAGGTGCCATTGTAATGAGATAATCAATGTTATTCACTTCACCTGACAGTGGTTTTAATGTTATAGCTGATGATTGTATATAGGAATACAGATTATAAAATGAAGGCATATTCCTTTGACACACATGCGTAAGTCTGAGCACCACAGGCAGTACTTACATTATGTCTGTTATCAGTGTATTGATGCTGCTCTTCTGATGGAGGAAGTGGGTGTGACTGACAACAGAGGTGTCGCTTCATCTTCCGTTCCTCTACTGGCTGCGGCTATTGTTAATCACTTGCGCCATGGCCATTGTTTAAGGAGACGAGATCTCCCCTCACCTGCTTTCTTCATAGATTACATCTTCCAGTCTCTCAATCGGACCAGTGATCTCCATGTCATAGGTAAGTTACAAACACAAGTTCACACATACAGTACAGAAACACAGTGTGTATATGCATAGAGGACAGACGTTACTTATTGTTTATTAAGATCTGCAACAGCTGTTACACCAACTTGGTATTGGTGGAGCTGCTTTAATCAAAACACAAGGCAGAAGAATGAGGAGCACAACAGGACAATCCTCCAATACATATCATCAGGAATTACTCAGAGGAACCACAGACTGGACACAGGTACTGTCATTTCAAGGACGTTTAATACAACTGAAAATGTCAACAAGTTCAAATGCAAGTTTGCTGCTTATTTATTCTGTTTATTTAAATCTCAAATTTTATATCCTCATCTAGATGTGCTTTTCAGCTAGCCAGCTGCTGGACATCTTTGTCCTTGATCCTTTCTCACCAGTCTCCAGAGATCATTTCACAAACATTTGTCCTGCCATCATTCAGCAGTTGCTGGGTAAAGCCTGTAACCCTACAAAATCAATAGCTAAAAAATCAACACCAAGTGGCATTGAGAGTAAGATCAATTTCTTATTACTAACTCATTACTTTGTGCTTTTGTAATGTAATTTATTTATTTTTATTTAAGTTTTGATACATATCTGATTATTACTGTATATAACTTCCACTGATGTTTAAAAGTTTGTATCCTATATTGCTTTTTGAAAAAATTCTAACAAATAAAACATTTATTTGAGAAATAAACATTTTTTTATGTTAAGTTGAAATAAAATCTAGCTGTATTCCACAAGACAAGAAATTAAAACATAAGTATAAACAAACAAACAAACAAACAAACAAACAAACAAACAAACAAATAAATAAATAAATAAGAAGGCCATATTGAGGCATCTTTTCACCAAATCTGATTTGAAGTAAACAGTGATTATTGTACACTTATTTCTACGATCTAAGGATGTCAGAAAGAGCTGGTGGGTAAATATCACTAAAATTATGTAAATACTGTTCAGAATATGGGAAATTCCATCCATCCATCCATCTTCTACCGCTTATCCGGGGCCGGGTCGCGGGGGCAGCAGTCTGAGCAGGGACACCCAGACTTCCCTCTCCCCAGACACTTCCTCCAGCTCCTCCGGGGGAATACCGAGGCGTTCCCAGGCCAGCCGAGAGACATAGTCCCTCCAGCGTGTCCTAGGTCTTCCCCGGGGCCTCTTCCCGGTTGGACATGCCCGGAACACCTCCCCAGGGAGGCGTCCAGGAGGCATCCGGAACAGATGCCCGAGCCACCTCAGCTGACTCCTCTCGATGTGGAGGAGCAGCGGCTCTACTCTGAGCTCCTCCCGAGTGACCGAGCTCCTCACCCTATCTCTAAGGGAGCGCCCAGCCACCCTGCGGAGGAAACTCATTTCGGCCGCCTGTATCCGGGATCTTGTCCTTTCGGTCATGACCCAAAGCTCATGACCATAGGTAAGGGTAGGAACGTAGATCGACTGGTAAATAGAGAGCTTCGCCTTGCGGCTCAGCTCTTTCTTCACCACAACAGACCGGTATATCGACCGCATCACTGCAGAAGATACACCGATCCGCCTGTCGATCTCCCGCTCCATCCTTCCCTCACTCGTGAACAAGACCCCAAGATACTTAAACTCCTCCACTTGAGGCAGGAGCTTTCCACCAACCCGAAGGGGACAAGCCACCCTTTTCCGGCTGAGAACCATGGCCTCGGACTTGGAGGTGCTGATTCTCATCCCTGCCGCTTCACACTCGGCTGCAAACCGTCCCAGTGCACGCTGAAGGTCCTGATTTGAAGAAGCCAACAGGACAACATCATCTGCAAAAAGCAGAGACGAAATCCCGTGGTCCCCAAACCGGACTCCCTCCGGCCCCTGACTGCGCCTAGAAATCCTGTCCATATAAATAATGAACAGGACCGGTGACAAAGGGCAGCCCTGCCGGAGTCCAACATGCACCGGGAACAAGTCTGACTTACTGCCGGCAATGCGAACCAAACTCCTGCTCCGGTCATATAGGGACCGAACAGCCCTTAGCAGAGGGCCCCGGACCCCATACTCCCAGAGCACCCCCCACAGATCACCACGAGGGACACAGTCGAATGCCTTCTCCAGATCCACAAAGCACATGTGGACTGGTTGGGCAAACTCCCATGAACCCTCCAGCAAGGTGAGGGTATAGAGATGGTCCAGTGTTCCACGACCGGGACGAAACCCACATTGTTCCTCCTGAATCCGAGGTTCGACTATCGGCCGAATTCTCCTCTCCAGTACCCTGGCATAGACTTTTCCGGGGAGGCTGAGGAGTGTGATCCCCCTGTAGTTGGAACACACCCTCCGGTCCCCCTTCTTAAACAGAGGGACCACCACCCCAGTCTGCCAGTCCAGAGGCACTGTCCCCAGCCGCCACGCGATGTTGCAGAGGCGTGTCAACCAAGACAGCCCCACAACATCCAGAGACTTGAGGTACTCAGGGCGGATCTCATCCACCCCCGGTGCCTTGCCACTGAGGAGCTTCTCAACCACCTCAGTGACCTCAGCTTGGGGGATCGATGAGTCCTCAACTGAGCCCTCTGCCTCTGCTTCCTCAGTGGAAGACATGTCGGTGGGGTTGAGGAGATCCTCGAAGTACTCCTTCCACCGTCCGAGAATGTCCCCAGTCGAAGTCAGCAGATTCCCACTCTCACTGTAAACAGTGTGAGCAGGGCACTGCTTCCCCTTCCTGAGGCGCCGGACGGTTTGCCAGAATTTCTTCGAGGCCAACCTATAGTCCTTCTCCATGGCCTCACCGAACTCTTCCCAGACCCGAGTTTTTGCCTCTGCAACCACCCGGGCTGAAGCTCGCTTGGCCCTCCGGTACCTATCAGCTGCCTCCGGAGTCCCCCGAGCCAACCAGGCTCGATAGGACTCCTTCTTCAGCTTGACGGCATCCCTTACTTCCGGTGTCCACCACCGGGTTCGGGGATTGCCGCCACGACAGGCACCAGAGACCTTACGGCCACAGCTCCGCGCGGCCGCGTCGACAATGGAGGTGGAGAACACGGTCCACTCAGACTCAACGTCTCCAACCTCCCTCGGGATCTGGTTGAAGCTCTGCCGGAGGTGGGAGTTGAAGATCTCTCTGACCGGAGACTCTGCCAAACGTTCCCAGCGGACCCTCACAGTACGTTTGGGTCTGCCAAGTCTGTCCAACTTCCTCCCTGGCCATCGGATCCAACTCACCACCAGGTGGTGATCAGTTGACAGCTCCGCCCCTCTCTTTACCCGAGTGTCCAAGACATACGGCCGGAGGTCAGATGAAACAACCACAAAGTCGATCATCGACCTCCGACCTAGGGTGTCCTGATGCCATGTGTACTGATGGACACCCTTATGCTTGAACATAGTGTTCATTATGGACAAACTGTGACTAGCACAGAAGTCCAATAACAGAACACCACTCGGGTTCAGGTCGGGGGGGCCGTTCCTCCCAATCACGCCCCTCCAGGTGTCACTGTCGCTGCCCACGTGAGCGTTGAAGTCCCCCAGTAGAATGACGGAGTCCCCGGTCGGAGCACTTTCCAGCACCCCTCCCAGAGACTCCAAGAAGGTCGGGTACTCTACACTGCCATTTGGCCCGTAAGCACAAATAACAGTGAGAGACCTCTCCCCGACCCGAAGGCGTAGGGAAACGACCCTCTCGTTCACCGGGGTGAACTCCAACACATGGCTGCTGAGCTGGGGGGCTATGAGCAAGCCCACACCAGCCCGCCGCCTCTCACCGCGGGCAACTCCAGAGTAGTAGAGAGCCCAGCCTCTCTCAAGGAGTTGGGTTCCAGAGCCCAAGCCGTGCGTGGAGGTGAGCCCAACTATATCTAGTCGGTATCTCTCGACCTCCCGCACCAGCTCAGGCTCCTTCCCCCCCAGCGAGGTGACATTCCATGTCCCTAGAGCCAGATTCCGTGTCCGGGGATTGGGTCGCCGAGGCTCCCGCCTTCGACTGCCACCCAATCCACATTGCACCAGCCCCTTACGGTTTCTCCTGCAGGTGGTGGGCCCACAGGAGATATATATGGGAAATTGCTGGGAGCAATATTAAAGGCAAAGGGCATTTTTCAAGAACATGCAAAAGTACACTTTTTACATGTTTTTACAGTGAATGTTGGTTTCGTTAACATTTCAGTTGTATGTTAAGACAAAAGATTTTTATGCTATTTGAACAACACCAAATATTTGTAATTGTAGTAATTGTAGTAATAATTCTAAGAAACCAAATGTATAAACAAAAAGCCATTAATTAAAAAAAGTAGCCAACAAAGTGCAGTACAGAGTCAGTCAGTAGATTACACACTATAGTACATGCATATCTCTATATCTGTCTTCAACAGAGTATGGCTACAGTTCAGCTGCTGTGTTACTGATCACTGTGAGTTCGATGTTGGGGATTTGCCTGATCTTCTTTAGCTCATGTCAGAAGATTTACAGTCTCATCCTGCAGCTGTTTGTTGGTCTTGCTGTGGGCACATTGTCAGGAGACGCACTGCTCCATTTAATACCAGAGGTAGCCAAACTAACACTAGATTCTAAACTTATACAGAACAGTACATTTTTAGTTGACCCCCTAAAGCTCTCCATACCACCTAAACCAAATGTTTAAAAACACACACACACACACACACACACACACACACACACACACACACACACACACACACACACACAACATAATTTACTAATAGTTAGCATGGTTGTCTTGCACCTCCAGGGTCAGGGATCAGATTCCCACCACTGCCTTTATTCTAGTATTTCAGAATTTTCCTTTAGTCCAAAGATATTCATGTTAGATTGATAGTAGGTATCTCTAAAATATCACCTCATCCATGGTGTCCTTCACCTTTTGCCCCAAGTCCCAAGTGATATATACTAATATACTAATATGTTGAACTGAAATTATTTTCATTATATTATTCCTTACTATATGACTGCACTCAATCTATTAAACTAATTTCTGAAGACATCCATGAAATATGTTTTGTGTATATGATTAGCTAAACAATAATAGCACAATGTTTTTATGATGGAATGTGTAATTAACACTGGGTCTGATTGTAGGATTTAGAATTGATGTGCTGCTTGGCATCATTGTCCACAGATACTTAATAATACTTTTAGCTGTACTCTTATTGGATAAACAGAAAGACTTGCTTACTTTCAGTTTCAACTATTCACATGTATTTTCCAATTAATTTGGAGATCCTTGGTCTTCATGATGGCAGCCAGAATGGTGACTCTAACCTCATGGAACAAAAAGAATACCTGTGGAAGATCATGGGCATTATCGCTGGGATCTATGGCTTTTTTCTTATTGAGAGAATTTTCTCATTTGTAATGTCGTCACACGGGCATGTAAGTTCTTCCAAAAGCTCATTGTTTTAAAACTATTTTTAAAATCATTCTCCTTCATATCATTATTGTTTCTCCCTTTTCGGAAAAGGGTTCTTCATGGATATTTAGTAGTTCTACATGTTAATCCACAAAAAAAGTATAAAAAAGTTAGTTCATCTTTTGCTGCTGTAACAGTCTCCAAATAGCTTTCCACTAGATTTTGGATGGGCACTAATGTCAGTAAAGGAATGCCTGGTGCACAGCAATCAATCAAATTCAACTGTAGGTCAGGGTTCTGTGCAGGCCACCTAGGTTCTTTCCCACCAACCATGTTTTTTATGGATCTCATTTTGTGCAAGGAGCATTGTCATAGGGAAACAGGTTTGGAACTAAGTGGCCCAAACCCGTTTCCCTATAAAAATACTCCTGGCAATTTGTAAAGTTAACAGTGTTTAACCTTTACAAATTGCCAGTGAAATCTTCTTAATGTCAAGAGCAAATTATTTTTGCTCTTGACATTACTTCCTCTGCCGCATTTGGCCACGTGTATACTGTAAGTGCTGTAAATGGAACTAGGACAAGAGCTCTCGACTCAATGCATATGACATTGCTAAATAATTAAGAGTATATAGTAGAAAGAAAAGTGCTATCTTCCTCCATTGCCTCACTGCATCAAATTTTGAATCAAAGGAACTTGATTTGAGGAATAGATCATAATTATGTCATGCTGCATACTATATACATACTCCAAGTGTAGTATTTATTGCACAGCCTGTACTAGAGCATTATACAGTAACCAATAAGCTCTAGTGTCTAGAGTTTGAACCATCTACCTCTTTTTTTAATGCTTTTGCATGTGTCCACATAGTGTACAGTGTATTCATGCAAATGTATCCAGAATGCATGTATATCTCACTATGTAGCATAATGCTTTCTCTCACAGAGTCACTCGCACGGCTTGTCTGTTGAGTTGAACTGTAATGGAGATGGCCAGAGAGGAAAATCAGTGTCTACCATGCAACTGGTCAGTGTGTACTATGTGTTGATATGGAGCTAAATTATGTCTTTGGGATATGTTGTTTTAGAGAAGTGAGAAATTACTGGAACAGTTTACACCTAAGTGGAACTGTTTAATTTGTGTGCAGAAAACTTTAGAGGAGGCAGAGTGTACAGAAATACAACCAGTGGCGGCCAGCATCGACCCTACTCAGAAAGAGAGTAAGTGTTTTGTATCATCATCATCATCATCATCATCATCATCATCATCATCATCATCATCATCATCATCATCATCTTTACAGGCTCATTTATTTTGTTCCATTTATTTCCCCAGAACGAGGCATTCCACTGCTTGCTGTAATGGTGATAGTGGGTGACAGCCTCCATAATTTTGCAGATGGTTTGGTGGTTGGAGCAGCTTTCTCCAACTCTGTCGAAACTGGCATGGCAACAACGGTTGCTATTCTATGCCATGAGATTCCCCATGAAATGGGTAAGTTGAGTTTTAAGGTGAAACCTTTTTGACACCTAAAGTAGTAAATTTATTCATTACCTTCCTTGTTTTAATGTCTTTCATAATGAATATTTTAGACCTTAAATTATTCAGTCAGCTTACACTGCAAATAATTTGTCATCTCTTGAAGACATTGGAAATGTAACCAAAAACAAAATAAAAGAATCTATAAAAAAAATTCTTGTGCACGCATTCAAATGATCATGCAAGGTTCAAATATATATATATATATATATATATATATATATATATATATATATATATATATATATATATATATATATATATAAAATATACATTAAATGTATTTTGAGTGAACTCACACTCCATCGCATCAGGAAAAACTAAGGGCTAGGAAACTGAAAAAAAAGAAAGAGATGCCCCAATTAAGCTGTGGCCAGATGCACAAATCTGTAATAGATAGTTTCCCTCAAAAAATAAATGACCAAGTATAATATTTTTGTCTTATTTGTTTAATCAGGTTCTGTTTGTCTACTTTTAGGACTTGTGTGCAAATCCAGATTATGTCATATTTATGCACAAATATAGAAAATTCACAAATTATCAAGCACCAATGTATTCATAGAGGAAGTTGATTGAGGTTGCCATCTCCAACCTGTAGTTACACTTAATATTAAAAATCTGTAAAATATTTGATTCCTACAAAAGCATTTAATACCTAATAGAAGGCATTTTTCAAAATTCTATTTTACTTAGAAAATATAGATCTGAAAAGAAGTCTTCCGCTTTAAATACTTAAGAAGTAGTTACATTAAAAAAAAAAACACTTGCATTCTATGTACACTGCTTCTGCCACAAAACACACAGGGAAGACAAAACGCACGCAGACCCATTGTTTACATTGTGTCTTATTTAACTTTGGGCTTTTCTTGTTAGGGGTCACCACAGCGAATCATCTGTTTCCACCTAACTCTATCCTCAGCATCCTCTACTCTTGCACCAATTAACTTTATTTAACTCATTTAACACATTCATACTGTATATCTCCACTTTGTTTTTCCTCTCGACCTCTTACCTGGCAGCTCCATCTCCAACATCCTTCTACCAATATAACCACCTCCCTCCTCTGTACATGTCCAAACCTTGTTCCTAATCCTGTCCATCCTCATCACTCCTAAAGAGAACCTCAGCATCCTCATCACTGCTACCTCCATCTCTGCCTCATGTCTTTTCCTCACTGCTACAGTATCTAACACATACAGCATACTGTAGCTGCTCTCACTACTATCTTATACGCCTTCCCTTTGAGTCTTGCTGACAAGATATCTTGAACCAGGATCACTGGCTAGAGGATAATTATTTAAAATCATCGACTCTAACACTACTTATGAATGCAGGAATCTTGTCTCTTTGTAGGTGATTTTGCAGTGTTGCTGAATTCTGGTCTGTCGGTGAAACGAGCTGTGCTCATGAACTTTGTCAGTGCCCTCACAGCCTTCGTGGGACTCTACATCGGCCTCTTTGTCTCCTCAGAAACAGAAGTTCAGCAGTGGATCTTTACTGTTACGGCTGGGATATTTCTCTATCTGTCCCTGGTAGAGATGGTAAATCAGATATTAAAAATAATCACTATTCTGGAAGGGAGTTCTTAATTTCTAGAATTTAACAATCTACAAATTTCTCATTTACGCTTGTTCTCTCTCTCTCTCTCTCTCTCTCTCTCTCTCTCTCTCTCTCTCTCTCTCTCTCTCTCTCTCTCTCTCTCTATAGATGCCTGAGATGAGTAGAGTTCACACTACACATCCAATTCTTCAGTTTATTCTGCAGAATATTGGCCTGCTTGTGGGCTGGGCGTGTTTACTGCTTCTAGCACTTTTTGAACACAAACTCACTTTTTAACACACAAATACACACATGCATACATATCTATGGAAGTCCTTAGAGGCCATGCATTATTAGATTTTTTCTTTCTTATTTTGCCACGATACTGACTTAATTTTTTTCGTTATCTCGACATAACAAAAGTTAAAAAAGTCATTGTTTAATGGCCTCTTAGGACTTCTGTACATATCTCATAAGACAGCATCAAAGAATTTAATATTGTTTTATAAGCAATGTCTTAGCCCTATCCCAAAATCTGCTGAAAAACACTGTATAATTAAGTAGTGTTATTTTTTCCACACTGCTAATCTGAGGCTTTTAAGCTGCACATTTTTTGATATTTTTACCTGTTGTGATGTACAAAATTCAAACTAATAAAGAATGTGTAACTGTATGTCAGTGCTGAGTTGATATTTTAGAGGAGAGAAACTAAGATGTGCCCTCCAGAGGTAATGTAGAGTCAGGACAACAGGAAGTGCTTTATTAGTTTATGCTTTATTTATTAATTCTTTATTAGTGAGCTGGCATTAATGTATACAATGTTAGAGATTTAAGCACTTATGTATGTCGCTCTGGATAAGGGCATCTGCCAAATGCTGTAAATGTAAATGTAAGTGCTATGCTTGTTTTTTTTTAATTATTATTATTAAGATATAACACACTACACTAAGATTGTAATGTGTGTTTATTTATTAACAGAGGGTTTGGAGCAGCAAAACATTCTGTAATGCCTATGAGGATGAGCTGTCCCTCTTATAAAGTTGAATGTCACGTGAAAAACTGGCCACACACCTTACGTATAGGCCAAAATACTCGCTATACAGTAGGCCAGTCTCTGTTTAAATAAGAAAGACTGCATGTTTTACACCTCATCAAAGAAGCAGACCATTGGAGCTGCAGACCTGGTGAAGCTGTCAGAGTGTTATGGCATTTACTGTAGTGAAACAACATTGTGAACCAAGGCATCTTATTGCTGAACTGGGCTTGTAGAGATGGCCAGCAAAAAAGCAGAACCCATGATCTTTATACAGCTTCTCTTTAAATGTCATTTGACAAGTTAGAAATCACTGTATGTTTAAGACCATCAATTTCGGTCAGGTACATTATGCAAAAATAAATGAATAACTTCAAGGTTGAGAATTCTTTCATCTAATAGCTTTATAAATAAGAAGTTAAAACTGAGTGACTGACATTTGTTTATTTTTATGTATAGTTCCCAAAGAAGTCACTATTTCTTATCCAGCGTTTGTATTTTAACTTCTAAGAAAAAATTGTTATCTGCCATGTCCATCTGCTGTAGTGATCATTTCGGAGGAAATTACTAGAAATGTTGACAATGTACATTGTTAAAATTGCTATACAAATAATACATTTAATTGAATTGAGTCAGTGCAATTATAAGGACTTGAATGCCTCCATGACTATCAATCTAACTTGTTTAAATTTGCATGAATATGCTTTATATAGGATCATTCATTCATTCATTCATTCATTCATTCATTCATTCAGCTTTATTGGCCACTTGAATGAATGAATGAATGAATGAATGAATGAATGAATGAATGAATGAATGAATGAATGAATTCAATTATAGTGAAAAATGAGATCATCAAGAAAGCATCAAAAATGTAAAAGCAGTTTAGGAATAGGCTTGACATACTAATTTGCTCCACAATAACACAAAATATACACTACACTAAACCCAGTGCTGTCTAAAGCTTTGATGAATCTCAAAACACAACTGACAATAATCTAATATCAAATTCTTAAGTATCTCCTAAAACGTCTGTGTTGTTTAACGTGCTAAAATCCATGTGTGTGTGTGTGTGTGTGTGTGTGTGTGTGTGAGTGTGCGTGCGTGTGTGTGTGCGTGTGTGTGTGTGAGAGAGAGAGAGAGAGCGTGTGTGTGTGTGTGTGTGTGTGTGTGTGTGTGTGTGTGTGTGTGTGTGTGTGTGTGTGGTTGTGCGCGCGCGCGTGCAAGCGTAGAATAACGAAATACTGAGTGCGTGTGGGATGGAAAACAGCAATTGAATGAGTCAACATAGTTCTCAAATGGAACTGTTTTATACCCCAACACCAGTGTTTTCTGACAGTCCTGTCGTCTGACGCTTGGCTCAAAAATCTAATTTTATCTAAACAAACACCATCCTTTAGACACTTGGACATATTTGCGGCAAGTGTTCAGTCCGTGTGCGCGCGCCTGGAGATATCAGCTGTCTGCGTCTGCGTGGATTTTCTCTTTAAAAGAGCCGAGATTTTTCAGCCTAAAGCCTCACATACCGGCTTCGTCGAGAAGCAATGTCCAAAGGTGGTGAACAGCATGTCCAAGACGCCTTCAAGTTCACTGGAAAAACATCTGAACACACTCGAGAACCCTGCGCTTCAGGTGAGTGCGGTTCAGCAAAGTGATCATATATAAACAAAACAACATTTATTTATATACTGGGATTTATTTTGTTGTATAGAAGCGTGGAGGTAAATAGCCTATGCTATTTAACCTTCTAACTTAAAAGTAAAAGTTTCTCAGAAGTAGGATGCTTATTTATTTATTTGTTTGTTTGTTTGTTTGTTTGTTTGTTTATCTAATTTAGTTCTGTTTTGTTACAAGCACCTGTTATCAAAGTTATTATAATTACTATGGGTTCATTTTATAAGGCTGCTTGCAGTTAAAATGAATGATGAACTTTATAATTATAACTGGAATCAGATGGGTTTTTTTTTTTTAGACAGTAGTGTCCAGTTCAGTGTTGAGTGATACAGGACTCTATCAATTCGATAGCCAAAGATAATACTGTACAATTTAACCACTTGATATAATATTTGCGAGGTGTGTAGGCTACTGTATATGAATGTCCTAAGGGGATCAGTGGAATTTATTTTAAAGTTAAATAAAGAAAGTGACTAAAAAAGGTAACAGTAGTTCGCTATCAGAAACGATTGTTCTTCAGCATCCATTTTAACCATTTTATTCAATTATAACCACTTTATATAGTAGATACATGGAGATTGTTTCATTACTGTGTGGTTTATAATATGTATACTTCAGGGATTTCTAAATATTCTGCAGTCTGAAATCTTTCCATTCAGAAAGTTAGATGAACATCACATGTGTGTCAGTGTGTTTGTGTTTGTGACTTTTCAGAAAGGGTGCTTCCACAGAATCTCCACAGAATCCTTCCACCATTATTTTAAATATGACTAATACACCTACAATCATATTTATTTATTAGATTCACTGGGCTTTATTTTTCCTGATCATCATTTATCATCGTGATCTCTTTGAGCTCCATGAACATAGTGGAGCGTTTATTAGTTTTGGTTGAGCAATCTTTCTGCTCTGTTATTTACCCTCATAATTCTCTCTCTGTTAATCAGTTTCACTTGACTGGATGTACTACAATCCTACCAATGCATAACAGCTACAGTTCTGAATACTAATGCAATGAAAATAGACTAATTTAGTAATTATAAATATTAAAAGTAGATGTTTTTTCAAGATAACAGTGTGAACAAATGGAATACAATAACACAAGACCAATGACAAAATCTGTGACAGTTAACAGTTATTATATTAACATATTAAACAAAAAAACAATGTTGGTGGTAATAGCCATCAATCTCTGCCTTTGTATATATCCTGTCTATCTATTCTCTATCTGTGAATCTCCTTCTTTCTCAGTTTTAACTGGGGTGGACTAAAATAAATGTACCCACCCTACTTGGCAAGTCTCAGAAAGATTTGGCAGAACTTTACATGGCCTTTGGGAATAGGCCATAAAAAAAAAAAACAAAAAAAAAAAAACGTCATTTGCGATCAGGAATGTTTTGCAGTTGCCACTGGTGACATGTAAGCTGGTGAAGTTGACTTTTGAATTATGCTCATAGTATCAGCACTGAAAAATGTTCATTCACTATTTTCCCACACTTTTGCAGTGTCACAAGAGAAAATTGGGCAGAAAAGGAAGGTTCAAAGGTTCAGATGGCAGTACTAGCTCAGACACCACAAACAACAGCACTGTGCGACAGGTAAGAAGATTTAACTTGATCGATGCAGGGTGGACTAGTGATTGCTCACATATTAGATCGTACCTGTAGCTGAGCGAGCAGGTGTCATTTCGGTGCCTGATTAATTGCTGGACTATGAAAATGTTTCTTTTAATCAATAAAAAGTACATTTTTATGGATTTATCATACATTAACTACTTACATAATCACTTACCTTCTCTCCTCTCTCATACTTTGCGAGAGTGTGTTGGTGGCTCCTGATACGCATAGAGATGATATCAGTGTGGGCGATTTTTTTTTTCTTTACTCCTACCAGCAGTTACACAAGTTGAGCAGAAGCTTTAGGTAATGCTTAGGTTACACAGTACAGGTTAATAATGAAATACACAAACACACACATACACACACAGGCAAGCTTGGCACCGAACAGATGAACTGTCAGGAAAATGATCAATGTTTTCCTGTAAGACTGTGTGAAGGTACTGTGTGTAGAGCGTGAATGTTTGTATGCATGAGTGTGTGTATGTCATAAAGCAGAGGTGTTCCTGCAAGAACACAGTGTTTATGATCTGGGAGATGTCTGGTCTTTGTTGCTCTGACCCGCTGCTCTGCTCTTCTCCTCAACACAAACCACTGCAGGAATGCTTCTGCCTTTTAAGGAACAGTGACACACACACACACACACACACACACACACACACACACACACACTACAAACATGGACAAATATAATGAGGTTCCTGAACATTTATTACATTCACATTGAAGTAAATTCATGAAAGGTGTGTTTCATGAAACCTCCAAATTTCCCCCTTAAATGAGAGGCTGTGAGACCTGTGAGAAAAAGATAAAAAAAACAACAACAACACAGAGTTGCTGCTATGACAGAATCATATTGTCATGTTTGACTAATAGCCTGAAGAAATAAAAAGCTAAATTAGCCTTCCAGTACTAAGTGCATCCTGAAATAGCCCAGCTTCCAGTAACTGTTCAGATGTTATGATTGAAAAAAGTTCTTACATTGTTCTTCTGTCATCATAACCCAGAGACCTTATTGTACCCTTCCCTACCACTAAGAACTCAGTTACTTTTCAAGTACACATTACCCTGGTCCCAAGGGCTTTACATTATTTGGAGATATTTTTACAAGCTTTGAACAAGGAACTTTGTTCTGACTCAGTTAGAGGTGGCAGCAAGTCAGATATTCAGTTTTACCCAGTAGGCAATGAGTCAGACTTCCGTCATGCTTGTGGGCATATATGCAACCAATCAATGACTGGAAAGGTTACGGGGTGATAAGTGGGAGATGCCATCATACTCTCTACACCTACCTCTGTACTCAGCTCATAAAGGTGAAATTGTTTGAGAATGGGAGAAGATGAAGCCGCCTCTTTTTATCACGTGCACTTCGCAAGGAAAGCAAGCTTCTTTTAATTTTCCAACAAATGCCATTCATAATCATTAGCCGACTGACATTATTTATTAAACTAACATTTTCAGTATTGCAAAATGCAGTTTACCCATCAAACACAAGTGAAAGGCTCAGAACAGGAGTATGTATGGCTTTGTAAAATAATGCTTATACCAGTTTTTATGAATGTAAAATGCCAGCAATAAATTGATGGAATTCTAATTCATCCAAACCATTTTCTATTAAAATAATTAAAAAAAAATATACAGGTGCTGGTCATATAATTTGAATATCATCAAAAAGTTGATTTATTTCACTAATTCCATTCAAAAAGTGAAACTTGTATATTATATTCATTCATTACACACAGACTGATATATTTCAAATGTTTATTTCTTTTAATTTTGATGATTATAACTGATTATAACCAATTAAGAACAGGAATACCATGGTCCTTAAACCAGGTACCGGTAACTTTGGCACTGTGTGCAGGTGCCAAGTCCTGTTGGAAAATGAAATCTGCATCTCCATAAAGTTGGTCAGCAGCAGGAAGCATGAGGTGCTCTAAAACCTCCTGGTATACGGCTGCGTTGACCTTGGACCTCAGAAAACACAGTGGACAAACACCAGCAGATGACATGGCACCCCAAACCATCACTGACTGTGGAAACTTTACACTGGACCTCAAGCAATGTGAAGTGTGTGACTCTCCTCTCTTCCTCCAGACTCTGGGACCCTGATTTCCAAAGGAAATGCAAAATTTACTTTCATCAGAGAACATAACTTTGGACCACTCAGCAGCAGTTCAGTCCTTTTTGTCTTTAGCTCAGATACCTCTGACGCTGTCTGTGCACTTCATGCTTCCTGCTACTAACCCACTTTATGGAGATGCAGATTTCATTTTCCAACAGGACTTGGCACCTGCACACAGTGCCAAAGCTACTAGCACCTGGTTTAAGGACCTTGGGATCCCTGTTTTTAATTGGCCAGCAAACTCGCTTGACCTTAACGCCATTGAAAATCTATGGGGTATTGTGAAGAGGAAGATGCGATATGCCAGACTCAACAATGCAGAAGAGCTGAAGTCCACTATCAGAGCAACCTGGGCTCTCATAACCCTTGAGCAGTGCCACAGACTGATTGACTCCATGCCACGCCACATTGCTGCAGTAATTCAGGCAAAAGGAGCTCCAACTAAGTATTGAGTGCTGTACATGCTCATACTTTTCATGTTCATACTTTTCAGTTGGCCCAGATTTCTTAAAATCCTTTCTTTGTATTGGTCGTAAGTAATATCATCATTTTCTGAGCTACTGAATTTGGGCTTATCCTTAGTTGTCAGTTATAATTATCAAAATTAAAAGAAATAAACATTTGAAATAGATCAGTCTGTGTGTAAGGAATATAATATACCAGTTTCACTTTTTGAATAGAATTTGTCAGGGACGCGGGGGTAAAAACGGACCCAAATGCAGGACAGCTAAACAAAAACAGGGATTTAATAACTAAAATACACAAAACAGCACAACGAACACAGCAGACAAAGACAACAGCAAATGACAACAGAGGATTCCGCGCTGCACAAGGCAACACGGATCAAATAAATAGACAAGACAATCATTTAGACATGAGGGACAGGTGTGCAGAGGCGGGGAGGAAAAGACAAGGGCACGTGAACGTGAAACATAAACAAAAAGGCACATGGCCAAAGTCCAGGCAGAGTCCTGACAGAATTAGTGAAATAAATCAACTTTTTGATGATATTACTGTATATGACCAGCACCTGTATATAACATTAAAATGAATACAAGAGCCAACAGTATCAAGCTATCTACTGTAAATAAGCATAGCTACAGTAAAACCCTAGGCTTCTTTACTTAGTGCCCAAAGTGCCCTTTATTCTATAACGACTACAAAGAACCCTATTTGGCACAAAAGAGTTTGCTGTATGAATGTATTTACATATCTCTGCTATATTTTGTAATCATCATTTGCATGATAATTATAAGCACTATTATCATAAAAAGAAATTACTCAACAAATTATGAATGAATGTAGCCATAATATATATATATATATATATATATATATATATATATATATATATATATATATATATATATATATATATATATATAAAACCTTTTAGGAGTACTTGCCATTTGGGATTAAGTGTTCCTTGAATGTGGATCGAATGGCAACCTGTGTTACAAAACCTCTTCAAGCTTCAAGTTGCTTGTAATCACATATTAAAAAACTATATACTTTTGCATTTATCATTTACTCATCTTCAGCCACTCATTCATTCTGGTTAAGGTTGCAGTGAATCCAGAGATTATCCTGGGAACCAAGACCATGAGTTGTAAACAGTCACCAGTCCATTCCATTAAACACATTTATTTCTAACAGGATCACATTCCCCCAGTGAATAACCATACACATAAGCAAGAAATAAAAGGTAAAATAATGTAAAGTGCCTTAGTAAGGTATCACCATTAACTTCAAGAACATATTCAATGCACCTCGGAACAGATTTTAAGTGCCTGAAACTATACAGGAGGAATGCACAACATTCAGCATTGCTCATGACATTTACTGTGACTGCTTTCCGAGTGAACTGTAATGTTTATGTAACAGTCAGAAATAAGAATAAATAGGCTTTCCAGAAGCTGGTCATCAGGAAGCTAGGCCTACAAACACAGCTACAAAAATAAAGTAGCAAGAAAAACGAGTGAATCCATTAGAATGATCTGCATTCCTGCATTAATAACTCATATAATGTTGTCTGATTGTAGTCAACATTATATCTAAACACAATATGTAATTACAAACAAGAAATTGTTCTTGTCATAAACAGTAACAAACTAAAGGTCATGTGTAAAGGTCATTTAACTTTTTAGTTTCAAAAAGCAAAAGCAGTTGGGAAAGAAAATGATCAAATAAGGGAAGAGTTTGCACAGGCCATGGAAAAGACCTTCAGTGGGCCCAAAAATAAATGAAGCTTCCTGCTTCCTGCACAAGCTTCCTAAGCAAGTTCTTGGGAGCATTGGAGATATTGGTGAGTGATGGATGGAAAACATTGAGGAATTCTTTAAACCGGTGGCCAATGAACCACAATTCATTGGGTAATATCAGAAATCTCAAGTGTATTGGGCTTCCTGGTTGACTTTACTATATTGCTTAGAAACCATTAAAGTGGCAAGGCTTCAGACAGCATTGGACAAGGATTGGGTAGTATGATTAATGTGCTTTTTCAGTCATGCATTGAGGTCTGGTGCACTTAGGATAGATCGGAAAACTGGGTAGTCCTAAGTGGGGGGCCAAATATAGGAAAATCACAATCTCAGCCTCTCATCAAAAAGTATTGGCTAGGGTTCTGGTCAAGAAACTCTGCCCAATAATGTATTCTGCATTTGTTTTGTCAATAACAAGGCCTATTATCAAGTGCTTTAACATCTGTTGTTGGAGGTACTGTAAGAATGGGGTTTCTGTATAAGTACAAGCCATTCTTGGCTTTAAATTGAAATAGTTAACAGTGGTTGTTGGACTCTATTAAGCATGTGACTTGTTTCTCATCCTGTGTATGGCTTTAATGGGTAGGATATCAAGATGTGGCCAACGTTGAAGAGGTGTCCAGAATAGAAATCTGTATTACTTGCATATGATGCTGTTCTCTTGGAAACATCTGTAATGGACCTCTGACATGGGATGCAAGTCTGTCCCTCTGTGTCTGAGGTTATAATTCTCTCTTGGAAGAGTCATATGTTCATTTCAGGTAAGGGAACAGACCTTGCCCCTAGTTGATGAGTGTATTATCTTCGATCTTCATGAGTGTTATGGGGTATGAGATTCACAATTGGATCAGGTCAATGGCAGCATTGTTACTCTAGAAGTATGTGGTTTTGCAGCAGGAGCTCAGATTGTAGACAAAGCTTGACTGCCTGTCAGTCACCCTTCCTACAGTATCCTTACCTATGGTCACCTATGGTAAAATGATGAGGCATTGAATACAATACAGGCAGTGGAATTGTTTTATTGGCAGGGTTTCTGGGATTAGTTTCCATAATAAGGAGGAGGCTCAAAAATCAGACAGAGGCTCATAGTAGAGCTGTTTCTCCCAGCTGAGGTGGTTTGGTTACCTTAACAAGGTTCATCATGGTTTGCTCCACTGGATAAATACCCTGGGCAGACCCAGTAGCTGCTGAAGAGATTATATATCAGAGTTGGCTAGGGAATGTCTGGGAATCCCCCAGCAGGAGCTGAAATCTGAGGTCAGGAAAAAAGAGGTCTGGCTAAACTTCCCAGTCTCTTGTCACCATGTCCCCCACCAGGACACCACCACCACAATGTGATTATTTCCTTAAATCCTTTAAAGGACCACACACTCAATTCAGGCTCTGATAACTAAAATATAGAATTGAAGGAAGTTGAACATTATTGTTTTCCATGACTGTAGACCTGCTTGTTATTACTCAGTCAGTCTGGCTGACTTAGCGGTCCTTGAGACTACCTCTAGGCTTTCACGGATTTAGGTCACACTTTCGGTGCTAAAATTTTATAAGAATTACTTTGACACAGTAAAAATCAATACATAATTACTTAATATCAGAATTAACACAGCCATGATAATAAAATCTCCTAAATCCAGCAATTTGGAAAAGTAATTGTGGGTACATATGACCCCTGGTCTGTATTTTTTATTTCGTGGAAAGTTTTATGTAAACCACCATATGGCTCTGATTTACTGTGTTCAGATCAAATCAAACCCACAGGAGGTTCATGAATAAACTACTGCCAGCCACTCAAGGACACACTTTCTCTATGTTCTGCCCTACTAAGGAGAACATCATAATCTTAACATCAAGTCTGACCTGGAATGAGAAAGCAGAATGAGGAAGTGTTTCTAAATCTTCTGATATAAATCATATCAGCGATATAAAAATAAAAACCTGTGCAGAGAGTTTAAAGTCTAATCGTATGGGTCTAATCCCATAAGTCCTTTTCACTTCTAATGTACAAATAGCAGAGCAACACTGCACTCTGGTGGTTATAATATATATTTAGACACAAGTAATCCTCATTGCACTAAACTGTGTATACTCTTCTGTGTTACTATTCCAGGTTCTACTGTGCTTTGTTCAAACTCTGCACTGTGTGATGTACAGCATAAACAACATGTTAATTAAATCAGCGAGTGAGTGAGTGAGAGCGAGAGAAAAAGAGAGAGAGAGAGTGAGTGAGCGAGTGAGTGAATAAGTGAAAGTGTGAGTGAGTGAGTAAATGAAAGTGTGAATAAGTAACAGTGAAAGTGTGAGTGAGTGCGTAAGTGAGTGAGTGAGTGAGTGAGTGTGAGTAAGTGAGTGAGTGAATGAGTGAGTAAGTGAAAGTGTAATTGACTAAGTGAGTGAAAGTGTGAAAGAGTATGTGAATGGGTGAGTGAAAGTGTGAGTGAGGGAGTTAATGTAATCAACATGTCATATATATATATATATATATTTAGACACAAGTAATCCTCTTTGCACTAAACTGTGTATACTCTTCTGTGTTACTATTCCAGTTTCTACTGTGCTTTGAGTGAGTGAATGAGTGAAAGTGTGGTGAGTGAGTGAGTTAGTGAGAGAGAGAGAAAGAGAGAGAGAGAGAAAGAGAGAGAGTGAGTGAGTGAGTGAGTAAGTGAGCGAGTGAGTGAGTGAGTGAGTGAGTGAGCGAGTGAGTGAGTGAGTGAATAAGTGAAAGTGTGAGTGAGTAAGTGGGTGAGTAAATGAAAGTGTGAATGAGTGACAGTGAATGAGTGAAAGTGTGAGTGAGTGAGTGAGTGAGTGAGTGAGTGAGTGAGTGAGTGAGTGAGTGAGTGGAAGTGTAATTGACTGAGTGAAAGTGTGAAAGAGTAAGTGAATGGGTGAGTGAAATTGTGATTGAGTGAGTGAGTGAGTGAGTGAGTGAGTGAGAGTGAAAGTGTGAATGAGTGACAGTGAGTAAGTGAAAGTGTGAGTGACTGAGTGAATGAAAGTGTGAAAATGTAAGTGAATGGGTAAGTGAAAGTGTGAGTGAGTATGAGAGAGTGATTGAGTGAGTGAGTGAGTTAATGTGATCAACATGCCATGGATTCATTCATTTTTTTGCGTTGCATTTATCTATCTATTTAAGTAAGCTGGTGAAATTTTTAGGCTTTAGATTATTATATTGGTATTAGTGAGAAACCTTTAAATGTCTTGTAGATTTCTCTAGAATCCTGGTTATTTCCTATATTCATTCTAGAAAGGCAGAAACTTCTTGGCAGTGCATCTGCATTCCTTTTAGTTCTCAGGAGAACTAAAGGGTATGAAGAATAAATGCTTTTAATGGGCTTACAGGGAGATGTTCGATGCTCTGGAAAGAGTGAGACAAATGTCTAGATCCACATAGAGCCCCTTAAACTAGTGGACTGGAAAGTATGATGCAAATTAATCTTGGTTAGTTTTACTGTTATCTGTGTGTGTGTGTGTGTGTGAGTGTGTGTGTGAGAGAGAGAGAGAGAGAGAGAGAGAGAGAGAGAGAGAGAGAGTGATGCACATTTTATTTTCCCTTTCTTTCCTTCCTTCCTCCATAAGCCAAAAGTTCTGGAAGCTCAGCGGAGCAGAAGGAAAGCTCATTAGTAGCTTTCCCTCTTAAACTAGCAGACTGCAAATGAAACAGCAAAGAGAATCTCTGACAAATGTTACGCAAAATTGCCACTTGACCAATAGTTTTACATTTCAGCTAAATGATAATAAAAACTATGGTAAACTGTAGTTTATTAAATGCAGAATAACATCAGAAAAGACTTATAATAGACAAATAGATGGAATTTATAGATGGAATTGGAATGGACAAAAGACAAATAGATGGAATTTCTTCCTGTTTTTGGTTGTGTCAATCTTCAGCATTGAATTTCTTCATCATGTCTTTCTCCACAGTGCTTAATGGCTCACATGAAAGTAAACATGCTTGATTTATGCTATTTTCTAGCCTACTTGGGGCAATATATTCATAGAAAAGTTCCAAAAACAAAACACCAAACGGTAATTTTTTCCCACACAAATGTTTATATCTCATATCAAACGGTGCCTTCTGAGATGCCTCAATGCTTCTTCATAACCATTTTAAATGTTAAGGTTATTTTCTGCCACTAAAATTCTCTCTCACTGTAATCCAACAGTCTCCTGATTAATTCTTTATCAGAGTGACTTATAATCACTATTATAGTGATTGAAAATGTCAGATAAATGAAGGATAAATACAATTGTGTATTTAATTTCAAACAAAATTCTATGTATGTTATTTAGAATTATAAATGACTTTTAAATAAGAGCAAGATTTCCTTCATCTTTACTAACCGCTTCATCTTAGTCAGGGTTGCGGTGGATCTGGATTCTGAGAAGCCTGGAACATTGATATGGAAAAACAGATCATCCATTACATTTAAATTTACTGGGGCTCCCAAGTGACACAAGTGTCTTGGTTTTCCTTTTTTTTTCAAGACCTTATGAATCCTGATGATTTGTGTGACTCATGCCTACCCATTTTCATTATAGACACACCCTATCTTCATGCCATCTGAAAGCCATTAACTGGCAGTTTATGTAAATCAGAGAGTAATAAGTCTAATAGCTGTATTAACCAGCAGAAAACGGTTACTATAACACATGGGCATACATTTTCATCCTCCTTTTTATTCAACAATTACATAAACATTCCACACACTTTATGATTTACAAGCTTTCTATGCTGTGGTCTGTGCTTAAAAATGCCTGCTCATTCATAAGGCGTGACTGTTTGTGTGTTCTAGCCCTCAATTCATTCTTATAATCATCCAAAAATGACTAAAAGCAAAGATTATTTATTTTTTTTGCAAAGAAATAAATACTGGCAGAGATTTCACATAAAGAGTACAAGTATGACAGAATATCTCATTAAATGTTAGTCTTTTTTCTACTTACAGAATGTGTTGAGTTAAAATGTCACTGCAGCCACTCACTAGAGGGCATAGATACACTATATTACCTTTACTTTTGAACCCCTTGTGTTTTGACTGTTTCAGTGCGATGTGTGAGGAATCTTAAAGAATGGTTGATTTTAATGGATATCAGATACACACACGTTGGACCATAAAAAAAAAAAAATATATATATATATATATATATATATATATATATATATATCTTGATATATATATATGCACGGTGGCCTAGTGGTTAGCACATTCGCCTCACACCTCCAGGGTTGGGGGTTCGTTTCCCGCCTCCGCCTTGTGTGTGTGGAGTTTGCATGTTCTCCCCGTGCCTCGGGGGATTCCTCAGGGTACTCCGGTTTCCTCCCCCCGTCCAAAGACATGCATGGTAGGTTGATTGGCATCTCTGGAAATTGTCCGTAGTGTGTGATTGCGTGAGTGAATGAGAGTGTGTGTGTGCCCTGCGATGGCTTGGCACTCCGTCCAGGGTGTATCCTGCCTTGATGCCCAATGACGCCTGAGATAGACACAGGCTCCCCGTGACTCGAGGTAGTTCGGATAAGCGGTAGCAAATGAATGAATGAATGAATGAATGAATGAATGAATGAATGAATGAATGATTGGACATTTGGCTGCTTAGCTGTTTCATAGCCAGGTGTGTTTTATTCTATCTTGAAGTGTTCGATCTCAACTTCAAGTAAGCAGCTAAAATGTCCAAGTGTGTAACTTAGAATCTTACAAAGTTTTCCTCTGTTCTGTCCAGATTCAATTTTATTTTATTTTACTTTTAAATCTTTTAAAAACTTTTAAAAACTTTTTAATTTATGGCTTTTTTATGATTTTTATTTAAACTCTTTATTTTGTATGACTGTGTATGAGACTATTCAAATTTGAATTGAATTTGATGGATAACAAACTGCTTCATAACAACTAGCCAAATGAAGGACGCCGCCTAGAAGTCAACAATCAAGAGAATTCACCACAGTAAATATTACTCATAAAATGTAAACCATTAGAAAAAACTCAAAAAACAGGAAGACCAGATAAGAGTTTGCATAAAACATCATAAAAAGTTGCTGTGGTTCTGGAACAACATCTTATAGCCAGATGAGACACAAAGATCAACTTGTACCAGAATGATGGAAAGCTGACGGCAAACTTAAGGCAAAATGTCTCATATACAAGCGGGAAATAATGACAGCAAAAGTAAAGGCCTGTCAGAGCAAGACTCAGGAAGATATCTAGTGTTAGGTGACGTCTGTATGTTCCAGACATCAGGCAGTCACTGACTTCAAAGAACTATAACATCTAATTCATGATTGTGTTAGTTTGTCCAATTCCTTTGGGTGTTACAGTGTGTGTGTGTGTGTGTGTTTTATGGTGTATTTGTCTGTGTCTGCAATATAGAATTTATGTGACAAGTTGTACATTAAGCACAGAGACAGATGTTTGAAGTTCTATTTACTTATACTGTGCTCATTTTGGTGTGTGTGTCTCTGTGTTGTCATTAACTTTATTGGTGACCAAACATTAGACAAAATACTCTGCATTGAATATATAGAGCAGGCTGGATTTCCATTAGACAGTTCCAAATTGTCCATAGTTTCATTAACATTTGTGTGTGTGTATGTGTGTGTGTGTGTGTGTGTGTGTGTGTGTGTGTGTGTGTGTGTGTTGTGTGTGTGTGTGTGTGTTGTGTGTGTGTGTGTGTGGTGTGTGTGTGTGTTGTGTGTGTGTGTTGTGTGTGTGTGTGTGTGTGTGTGTATGTAAGACCAAAATACACAGGGAAAAAAACACCAGCAGCTTGCAAGGAGGCGAGAAAAACGGAACTGATGAAAGGATGCAATGTTCACACGATATTAAGTAAAAGAAGAAGTCGAAGGGAAAGTGGTGTAGAGAGCTAGTGAGTGTGAAACGAAGTGAGAACTTCATCAGCAAGGTGGTCCAGTGAAAAGATTTATTACTAGTGAAGAGAAAGTGATATGATTTTTGGAACAGCCTGTAGTTTCACTGCTCATTATTTATTTGACTAAACATGATTTCTATTGGCTGTTGTGTAACTTTGTCCCTCCCAAGCAGAGCAGAAAACTGTCCCAGTAGACAGTGAAAGGCAGAGCAAGGTGGAAACAAGGAAAATGAAAGAGGGAAAATTCAGTTTTTATAATGAAATCCATGTGTCTATGTAAAGATTGAGACAGAACAGTAAAGGTAAAGCCGGGGCTTGTTATGTTCTGCTTGTTGTAATCTCTATGCCACAGGGCTAAACACTGCAAACATATAATCCCTAGTTTACCTCTTTGTCAGTGCTCACTACATGTGCCCCATTTCCCCACCCCTTTTCATGTATTTCTGTAGTGATTCCTATCTCGTGCACGGCAACAGCTGCCAAATCCTCGCTCCCTAATTGGTGGTCTTTCTCAGGTCCAGCTGGGTGAGGTTTCTACATATTTATATCTCTCCCATCACAGGATTGAGAGTTTTGGAGGAATAATAATGGGAGTTTTCTCACCTTGCTTCACGGGATCCGTTATCACTTTCCGAGGAGAACTCACCGATATTTCAGCACTTTCTTGTCTTCTCTGTCACTTTATTATTCTATCATTCCTGCCTGGGGTTTTAGCTACCATTGAAGTTCCCATGGATGTGGTTGATATTGTGAACATGGATATATGAAACTAAAATTAAGGGGTGGTTCTAATAGATCACCTGGTCAGGGCTGATCTAAATGGAGCACCACGTGGATCCTTTCGACTCGATTTTGAAACTGGAAATTAATAGCAAAGCAGTGAGTGTGAGACTGAGGCCTTTCCTCTGATCTGGAGTCTTTACACAGCCATGCACAACACGCACAAGAGCAAGAAGGTCTCATGGGTGAGTGTGAGTTGTCTAGATACGGCCAGGTTAGGGACTTGAAAATGTGTGTGTGTGTGTGTGTGTGTGTGTGTGTAGGTGTGTGTGTGTGTGTGTGTGTGTGTGTGTGTGGTGTCACATGTTTCCTACTTGCAATTTTGCAATTAGCAAACAGAGAGATTTAGGATAAAAAATGTTCTTTACTTAAATTCTTCTGAAAGAAGAATGAGATTTGACCATTGACTCATAGACAGAATCTGCCTGGACCCCAAAAAGACATAAATACATTTTACAAGCACTTCTGCTGAATATTGTAGGGCAGCAAAATGTATTATGCTAAACAAGGTTTATTAGTCATGTACAACTGTAAGTGGTGTGTTAGAACAAGTGGTGAGGGTGTATTTGCATGGGGAGGACTATGTCTTGGTATTCAAATATTTATCACTGCTAATTTAGCCGTCAGAATTCAGCTCCAAGTCCATGTTATTGAATAGAACTGGAAACTGCAAAACTCATGAATTGGTATATTGGTAATATTTTATTGAAAAGTGTAATAAGAGAGCAAACTATATATATAATTTTTTTTTCTTGATGTGAACTGATGAATAATGCTTTATGTTATGTTGGATTGTTGGATATACAGTATGTACTAAGGATTTCTGATTGTATGTAGAATTAACTGATCATGATACACATGGAAACTTGTTCAAAATGGAAGGGTTGGGTTGTGGTTGTGATTGTGCCCATGTTCAGCATTTAAATTATTTGTCATGTCACACTCCACAGTGGTGATTAAAGGTGATTAATGGCTCATATGAAAGTCAAGACACTCAGTGTTTTAAATGTATCTGTTTCTACCTAGCCTACTAGTGGCAATATATTATATAAATAGTTCCATAAGAGATTTTACACACACACACACACACACACACACACACACACACACACACACACATATATATATATATATATATATATATATATATATATATATATATATATATATATATATATATATAGATAGAGAGAGAGAGAGAGAGAGAGAGAGAGAGAGAGAGAGAGAGAGAGAGAGAGAGAGAGAGAGATCAAACCATTTCTTCTCTCTGAGATGCCCTAAGTGCTTGTTTTCCTAAGCCAGTCACTAAAAGTCTGTGTAAGGTTATCCCAACTGCAGTAAACACTTCTTACAATGAAAGCTAACTAATTTTATACACTTTTTAAAAACTTTTTAAAAAAAAAAAGATAAACTCATTTGTTTATACTGATATCCAATAAAAATATTTCTAATCCACTTACAAAATTGATCCCCGGTATGACTGGAAAAAATATTTAATCATACTGCTTGTGCTTTAAAATGTGTCCATTATTAGCAAAATGATGTTAGTGAACAGACTGGCAGAAGAAATTGTGACGGTGTTAAATTTACCTTCACATGGTTCTTTCATCATTTTATCAGAATGGTAAGTATTAAATAAAGAGTTCCTCCAATTTTTTGTTAAAAGCCTTGAACCCCAAATATTTTTCTAGAATAGGAATAGAATCCAGACTCAAATGCGCTGATCGAAGACAGGCAGGGTTTTTAATTAATAAAATACAAAATCCACAGACACAGGAAAACACTAGGGAAAAACAAGTTACAAAAAAAAAAACCTTAAAAACAGATAACACGAGGTGACAAATGACACACAACAACAAGGACTCACCAAAAAAACAACACATGCATGACAACGGGTATAAATAGGGGAGGTAATTAGTAAAAGATAAGGATCAGGTGTACAGAGACAGGATAAGGTGGGAAAAACACACGCAAAAGATAAACAAATGCACATAGCACAAAACACACACACAAAAAAAAACACGCGTTAAATCATGTAATTGTCCAAACCATCACGACACCAGATTTATTATACACTACTGTATTATATTAGACTACTGTAACATTTGAACATTTTATTATTCCAGTAACATTGTATGAGTAACCAAAGAAATATGGCTTGCACTGAGTTATCAGTCTCGTAGGAAGTGTTGTGCTGTTATAGGAAGATAATCCATGCCATGGTGGTGTGATTATAACCTGATGTGAAGCAGAGGATCCTGGTATATGCTTGACGCATGACTTTGCGTCAACAAGCAGAAGCAGCAGTAATGTGAGTGACATTTTTCACACACTCGCATGCTTAATTTATGGATGTCGGGTGAATTAAATACGACATCTATTCTGATGGTACGTCAGAGTGTCACAGCTCTGTTTGTCAGGCTGTAAACGTCCAGCTATAAAATATTTAGCGATTCATTGCACAGTGATGTTAAACACAGTGTTAGTGCTCAGTAGTGATTTCATACACAGCACTAGTATATTTATTAGAGATGCTCTGGTGTAGTGTGTCAGGATAGTGAAAAGACTAGAATAACAGGTACCCTATTCGTTTAAATGTGGCTTTAATATTTTAAATATTAGCACACAGAATCTTTCTAATATTCATTTTTAAAACATATTACTGATACAGTTTCTCTTACAACATCATTTGTAAATCAGGGGTCATGGCCCCTAGTTTTGGAACACGACTCCAAGAATGATTTAAAGTTACTTTTCTTTTAATCAGTAGAAGTCATTTTTGTAAATGTGAAAGGAATCATTTTATTTATTTATTTTTCAACTACAACAATTAAAAAGTTGCATGATTGACTGACCTATTTTTACAACAGCATGTCAGTTGTGTTACTTTTTAAAGCTCTATCATAGCTTTAAAGCACACTCAGAAAATTCTTAATGTTTATCTTATTTTGTGATACACAGTATATACCAAGTGTTTACACTATTTTAACCCTCACAGCTGACTACATTAACCGGAGCTCAGTAAAATGTCCGACATGTTCGTTGCTAAACACATTCTGCAGTTTAATGTGAATTTTACTACACAACATCACTGAGGTTTTGTGGCAGTCAGTGACATCAGACCTCAGGTCATTTATCTCCACACCAAAGGATTATGGTTCCAGATGGTGTCTAGAGTCTGTCATGTGACTCAGCACAGCATCTGTCAGCTTGTTGTGGTCAGTTCTCCACATCCTGTGAACAACTAAGTGAATTCTGCACTCACAATCAATCTTAAGATAAAATGAGGTAGCATTGTTTTTAATAGTATGCTCAGTTAATTGATGTTCAGATGTACATATGTGTATACATGTTCAGATTTGCTTTGTTTCCTACAGAAACAATACACCGATTGTTTTATTTAATCCTGCTTTTCTGTGTTTATTGGCGCGAACACTCGACTTGCATTGTGTTATACTGCAAGCTTACACTTTCCTGTAATACCAGGTATCTTATTACTGTAACAGGAAACTTCTTAGAATTGTCAATGCTAGGCAGAACCTGTATTATTGATACGGTTCAGTGTGTGAGCAGCAGACAGCCCCAGTGTCCCTGTGGCACTTAGGGAATGCAAGAATGTCTAAGAAAGTTAAGGTAATGTCAATCATTTCGAGCATGACTTGTGTGTGTGTGTGTGTGTTTCAGATCTTATATATTTATTTCAGTACTTTGTGAACTTCTGTACTCTGTGTGGTTACATTATCGTGTTGTGTATGTCTGCAACACCCTTATGTCTTTTTCCTATGTCTGACTAATCTAGACAGATCTAGATAGTATTGTGTGATTTTTTTTTATTAATTATTACATTACATATTGCATTTTATTCCTCTAATATAACACAAAGGACCTTAAAAATTAATATCCCTTTCAGTTTTAAGCACTAAGATAAAAAATCATAAAATATTGCAAGGCAGTGTGTTCCAGGAAATGTATGACGGCTAATCTCACTTAACACGTGGAAGAAATGTATTTACATGAACTAAAGGTTGTCCAACACCATACTAGACAATTGTGTAATTTACAGAAAATTCACTTGTTACATGGTCATGTTATAATGAAGAGAAGACTGCATTTTCCCCATTGCCATGGATCACTTAGGCAACAGCTGAACAACCAGTCTGAGAGCATCGGAGGGAGCTGGTCCTCATCCATTTCCAGTTCAGATCTAGTACAATTTGATTGAGAAAGTGAGAAAGTGATTCAATCCTGTGAATCAACCAAGCTGACGGAAAATGCTGTATGTTCCGGTGATTTTCCAGCCTGCTAAACTTTTGAACTGCTAAAGTGACCCATGAGGCACATCCAGAAAATGGATGAAGTTATAGCAGAGCAGGAATCCCATATGTTCTGGTTAT
Source organism: Tachysurus vachellii (assembly GCF_030014155.1). NCBI lineage: Eukaryota > Metazoa > Chordata > Actinopteri > Siluriformes > Bagridae > Tachysurus > Tachysurus vachellii. Next base: position 10,032,722 of record NC_083466.1, on the reverse strand, counting down.
TTGAAATGACAAGCAAAGACAAGCAAATGAATGCTGGTTATGATGTATACAATGTTGGAACGCAAACTGATACACCTGGTTTTAGACCAAAATAATTCATTAGTATTATGTAGGGCCTCCTTTTAAGGTCAATACGGCATCAATTTATCTTGGATATAGCAGATACAAGTGCCATGTGCATGTTCTCCATAATAAGGTGATTTTTTATTATTTTATTAGGCTTTTCAAAGGTTTAGTAATCTTTTTGGGCTCATATTTCTGACCAAACAAATACACTTTCTGTCCTACATATGTTTTTTCTTTTATATAAGTAGGTACAGTAGCAAACAATCAGGCTCCTAAATGTTTTTGCACAAATAAATCAGTGTCATAGTTTCTATAGCTTATAGCAAATGATACTCATGACATTGTTATGTTTTGCCATTTATGTATATAAAGTGGGGGTGCACGGTGGCTTAGTGGTTAGCATGTTCGCCTCATACCTCCAGGGTTGGGGGTTCGATTCCCGCCTCCACCTTGTGTGTGTGGAGTTTGCATGTTCTCCCCGTGCCTCGGGGGTTTCCTCCGGGTACTCTGGTTTCCTCCCCCGGTCCAAAGACATGCATGGTAGGTTGATTGGCATCTCTGGAAAATTGTCCGTAGTGTGTGATTGTGTGAGAGAATGAGAGTGTGTGTGTGCCCTGCGATGGGTTGGCACGCAGTCCAGGGTGTATCCTACCTTGATGCCCGATGACGCCTGAGATAGGCACAGGCTCCCCGTGACCCGAGGTAGTTCGGATAAGCGGTAGAAAATGAGTGAGTGAGTGAGAGAGTATATAAAGTGTGCAGCCCTGACAGCTAACAGCTCCAGGATTTTGGGTTTGATTCTGAGCTCAGGTTACTATTTGTGTAGAGTTTCTCTGCTTGTTTGCCTAGTGTTTATGTAGGTTTCCTCTGGGTTGTTTGACAAGGATTACTGATCGGAAGGTTAAGAGTTTAAATCCAAGGACCAGCAAGCTGCCACAGCTGGGCCTTTCAGCATAGCCCTCAATTGCTCAGTTGTATAAATGAGTGCATGGTGCCTGTATTGCCCAGTATTCCAAGGATCAGATCTGGTTCAACCATGAAGAACATAGAATAAGGAAAAATCTGCACTTGGAAAAACATTTTGCTTTATGCATTTAATATCTAAACGCTTTACCCACATGCACTGTGTGTGTGTGTGTGTGTGTGTGTGTGTGTGTGTGTGTGTGTGTGTGTGTGTGCCCTAGTTGGAGCTCTGTTTTTGCAGTCAGCTGATCAGTCAGCATCCGGTATCAATTTTTAAGCACTAGTGCATTGTTAGATAGGTTTGTAGTGCAACCATAGTACTATTCATAGTACGATTCATTATATATTACCTCTTTCTATTACCTGAATTAATTTCTCAGCAGTATAGCATCAATTTAAAACTGCACAAGCTTGAACATTTTGGCTCTGCTTGCTATGTTGGACACATTTACGAAGTCTCCAATACACAAAGATGTGGTGATCAGGGTAAGGCACTCTCATTTATATATGATGGAATTTATATATAATGTAAGTTTGTGCATCTGGCTGATTTTGAAATAATAGTTTTTGAATTGCATTATATTTTATGTTCATATATATACTGTACTATACACTATTAGTGGTGCTTTGTGTCCACTTGATGATCAAAGTCTGATTCATTATTGTTGATTTTGTTATTCAAGTGAAAAGAATGGAAAACATTCAAGAAAAATCTTACTGTAACATGACTATAACCATAGTGAGATGTGTAACAGCACTGCAGGTACTGTATAGATTGGTATTTGGATCTTCTCAGTCCGTCTATCTTGGTTAAAGCCCATAGTATGCTAATCCTTGTGTACTGTATGAGCTCTCTTGTTTTACACTAAACATATATTTTTTGAGTTTTGGCCAAAAAGTTCTACCTTGGGATTATAACACGATTTAGGCAAGCTTGGTTGTTTCGTTATATTACTTCCATCTTGCCATTCTATTCCACAGACATGAGAAGAATATGAAACATTATTTTGATATACAGGGATTGATCAGTACTTGCCAGATGATCCTGAAGCAGCTTTATCATGCTGATAAGTTATGTTATGTTATTTGGAGGATGTCCTGCCGCTGTGGTGCCCCATTTTCTTCACATATTGAGGATGTCACATAATGTTGTTCCAGCCATTCTTTTATAGTCCTCTACCAATCGATACCTTTCAACAATGAGATCCTGTACATGTTTCAAAAGCTCTCAAAAGTTGATAATAGCTTCAGCAGTTCAATGAAAGGAAGAATCAAGAAAAATCTCACATAAAAAGCTAATCGTTATAAATCAGTATCACTTCATTAATGGCAAGTGTTTAATAGTCTTTTGTACATGATTTTTCAATTGCTCTATATATGTGTGTGCAAACAGATTAGTATGTCTTTTTTCCCTCAAACTCATATGCAACATATACAAAATGTTTCAATTGAATTCAGAAATCTGACACGATTTGTCTTTGAACGTTCTTCTTTTAAATCTTTAAAATTTTACACCACAAAGCATGATTGAAAGTGCAAACGTGTTTTTGGAATTATTATATCCACTGTATATATCTATAAAATGCATGGCTTATCTAAATAATATATTATATAATAAATAATAAATACAGTAGATATATAAATATTTAATACTTCACTTCAGGACAATATTTTATGTACCATTATTCATTCTACTCTGAACAAAATAGTAGGATGCATCATCTGATGTATAATAATGGAATCATTTGTCTAGTTTATGTTATATAAGCTGTGAATATGATTAATCCCAGACGAAGGCTAAGAATAGATTTACTATAGCGTTTCTACAGTGTACCAAGTTAATGAATGGAAATCAGATACTGAATGACTATGTGTGTGTGTGTGTATGTGTGTGTGTGTGTGTGTTTGTGGTGTCCTACAATGAACCAGTATCCCAAGGTTCCGCTTTGAATAGAAAAGAATTACACACACACACACACACACACACACACACACACACACACACACACACACAACATTCATGCAAAGAGTACTTAAGTATGTACAATAATTGCAATGTTTCTTGAGCATGGAAAATGTGATGAATGTGTGTAATCTTTCAGTGAAAGTGCAGTATATCTGTACTATGCGGTATCTTAGTAGCTAATGTTTTGGACTACTGATTGGAAGGTTATGAGTTCAAACCCAGCTGCCATTGCTGGGCCCCTGCGCAAGGCCCTTAACCCTCAGTTGCTCAGTTGTTTAAAATGAAATAAAAATGTATCGATAGCATAAATGTAACTGTACAGTCTTTCAAACAAGGTATAATACCACACACTAACCCTAACTCTTATAGTTATTTTCTAGAAGCCTGTAACACTGTGTTTCTTTTCTCCCTTTAGGAAATAGTTATAGTTAGGAAGCTATATATTTGTAAACATTGCCCTCTCTGGTAGAATAAAGCTATGCAAGTATTTTGTGAGGTTCGATGTGCTACAACTTTCTCCACCATCCCGATTAATATAACAGCTGCAAATACAAAGTCAATACATAGTGAAATAGAGAACTGAAAACTGTGCGACAAACAGCATTATATGCATTAAGTAGTACGACTTAGGCAAGACAAGGCAAGGCAAGTTTATTTATATAGCACATTTCATACACAATAGTAATTCAAAGTGCTTTACATAAAAGAAAGTAAAATAATCATAAAAAAACAATAATCACAACAATAAAACAAGGAATTTAAAAACTTTTAAAATGATTTAAAAATTAATTTTAAAATAATATTAAAACAATTAAACAGAAGAAAAGGATAATACATGATGCCAAAGAGACAAATATCCAAGTGACTGGAAAATATTTAGTATGGAATGTATATGCTGCGCCCTGCGATGGGTTGGCACTCCGTCCAGGGTGTATCCTGCCTTGATGCCCGATGACGCCTGAGATAGGCACAGGCTCCCCGTGACCTGAGGTAGTTCGGATAAGCGGTAGAAAATGAGTGAGTGAGTGAGTGAGTGAGTGTATATGCTGCTGTTATCATTGTCTACCCATTGTCAGTGTTATGAGAATTATATATATGTACACACACAAATACACACACACACACACACACACACGCACACATATACATATATATATATATATATATATAGACATGTGGAATAATTAGAACACCCATTAAATATTAAGTTCTCTATTAAGAAATGTCAACATGTCAATTTGTGATCTTGGGTTAATTTGTACCTGTAGATAAAATGGATGTAATTGCATGTAAACAACAACAACACAAAAATAACTTTTCACTTATTAAACAAAAGAAATCAACAAAATGAATATTTCAACTGAGGAAAAAGTTAGGACACCCTGTGATCGTATATCTAGTGTTTCCCCCCTTTGGCTTAAATAATCTCAGTGAGACGTTTCTCGTAGCCATCTACCAATTTCTGACATTGACAAGAAGAAAGTTTCCCCCTTTTCTCAATGCAGAATTTTTTCAGCTGTGTGATGTTTGAGGGGTTACTTGTATGCACAGTTTGTTTCAAATCACCACACAGGGTCTCAGTAGGATTTAGAGCTGAGCTTTGACTTGGCCATTCCAGAATTCTCAGTTTTACTTTGCAGTCAGTCCTTGGTGGATTTACTGGTATGTTTTTGTCATGTTTTACGGTCCAGTTTCACTTCAGCTTCAGTTTTTTGACAGATGTTCTCACATGTTCCTCAAGCACCTTCTGATGAGCTGACCAGGTCCTGCTGCAGCAAAGTGTGCAAAATGAATGACTGACACATTCGTTGAGTATAATGTGTAAGAGTAAAACCTCCTATTTTCAACAACAGCTTGTATATTTAGCTAGTAATAGCCAGTACCATTGTTAGCACTGTGACTGCCTCCAGCACTCCTTACATGAATTGCTGACCTGATTAAAGCTTCTGAAGGATCATGTACAGCACATGGCCTACAGGGAAAATTCACTGATTAGTGTTAGCTAGCTAGATAAAATGTCTTTAGAAAAAGAATTATAACAAAATATTGTTATCTGATGTGAAGATTTTGTTCTCCAATCTATAACAATCTTTAATATTAGACGAGGATAATGTTAGCATGCTAGCTGCGACACAAAAATGCTCGTATTACACAGTATCCAAACAGAATGTAATGAAAGAAAATTTGAGAAAAGAAAATATTGTAATCTACTGAGCTATCCATATTTTTATTTGTGCAGTAGTGATTAACACACATAAAGCCAGTCAATACACCAACCTCACTTTTGTATTCAAATATCCAGAAGGATTAATATATATATTATAATACCATATATTAATATATAATAGATGAAGGATAAAGACATACAATATGATCAAGTGTCATTTTTCCACAGAGCTTCATTTAGCCTCTTTACTTATACTTTTTTTTTACATTTGATTTGTCTTTTAGCATTGCATTTGTGTGATAAGAAATGTTTGAGGCTGTTTCAATAATAATAATAATAATAATAATAATAATAATAATAATAATAATAATAATAATAATAACAAAATATTTAAAATTTTGTATACACTTGTTATAAGAAGGTTTTTATTATTAATTACTTAAATATGAATAGGGGGCACGGTGGCTTAGTGGTTAGCACGTTTGCCTCACACCTCCAGGGTTGGGGGTTCGATTCCCACCTCCGCCTTGTGTGTGTGGAGTTTGCATGTTCTCCCCGTGCCTCGGGGGTTTCCTCCGGGTACTCCGGTTTCTTCCGCATGAGTGAATGAGAGTGTGTGTGTGCCCTGCGATGGGTTGGCACTCCGTCCAGGGTGTATCCTGCCTTGATGCCCGATGACGCCTGAGATAGGCACAGGCTCCCCGTGACCCGAGGCAGTTCGGATAAGTGGTAGAAAATGAATGAATGAATGAATGAATAAAAATGAATACAATTTTGTTTACAAATTTTATTTACAAATTTTAAAATGTAAACAATTATTATAAATGAAAAATAATTAAAATAATTGTTATTACTACTACCAGTACTACTACTAATAATAATAATCATAAGGTAAAATGTAAATAAATATAAATATAAAAATATAAAAATATATACAAAGGATTAAATATTATTTATTTAAATATTAATAGCAGTTAGATTGTATAACTTGTGCTGTTAAATCACTTTTGCTTTTTTCTCACATAATACTTGTTGAAAATTTGTGTTACCCAGTTATCTGCTATCTGGGACTGGCAGCCCATCCAGGGTGAATGTGAACCCATGCTCGTGTGTTCACTGCATAGACTACGGATCCACTGCCACCCTGACCAACACTAACTGAAAGCGAGAGAGTGTGAGAGTTAGTGTTAGATTCTTAACTGCAGCATGTTGAGAGCTGCTTTTCTGAGTAATCAGAGCAGCCCTGTGATAAACCTGAGCTTCATCAGCACATTTTTGTGGTGTTGGTCTTCAGGAGTTACAATTTGGAATACTTTTAATAATTTGCTTATTATATAATTGTCACTTTCTGGTGAGAAGGTGTGTGAAGTCATCTGGTAAATGAGGTAGAGTAAAAAAACGTACTGTGTTACATAAATTCATCGTTCAGCTCTTTAAAGCTTCCAGAACTTTTCTGATCACTTGTTGAACGTAAGCATGTCTGCTTCCGGTATCTCGGTTTCTGGTCCTGTAAAGCTTTTAACTTTTATTTAAAACAGATCTGCATTACGTATGAGGTGACCACAAGCACACATGTTATCCATGTGCTCTGTTCAGCGTGTACAACGTGTGAACTGTGACGTTGTATCCTGTTTGATGCAAGTGCAATTTGGGATTTTTTTTTGTTTGTTTAGTTCAGTTTGTTTTTATTTTGTCATCACTATAAATATTGCCTTTGGATTAGTGACAATGATTTACATAAAGGTTGATGTGCTTGTGTTTCTAGAAGCCAGCCTTGGCAGAGATTCTTGTAGCATTGTCTTTTCACACACACACACACACACACACACACACACACACACACACACACACACACACACACACACACACACAATGGTACTGGTACACACACACAATACTATAGCTGCTTTTACTATATTATGGAATTTTCTTGGCTTAATTCATACTTGTTAATTCTCATTTGTGTGTGTGTGTGTGTGTGTGTGTGTGTGTGTGTGTGTGTGTGTGTGTGTGTGTGTGTGTGTGTGTGTGTGTTTAGGGATGATTTGTCAATGGGGTTTTTTTTCATAGCATGGGAAACAAGCTGCTAAATAACAGAGAGAGAGGGGGGGAGAGTGACAGAGAAAGAAAGAGAGAGCGAGACAGAGAGAGAGAGAGAGAGAGAGAGAGAGAGAGAGAGAGAGAGTTTGTGTGTGTGTAAGAGAGAGAGAGAGAGAGTGTGTGTGTTTGTGTGTGTGTGTGTAAGAGAGAGAGAGAGAGTGAGAGAGAGAGAGTGAGAGAGAGTGTGTGTGTGTGTGTGTGTGAGAGAGAGAGAGAGAGAGAGAGAGAGAGAGAGAGAGAGAAAGGGGGGTGGTGGGTCAAGTTTATGTCAAGTTTTTACGTAGGTAAATAAAAAAAGATATTTTTTCACAAGATCACATCAGGTCACAGATCACAGTAAGCCGCACTTCTTCTACACAGCTGCACAATGTCGGAGGGAAAAAGAAAGAGTGGTCGAAGCACAGCCCCCTAAATGAGGCAGAGAGGCTCGATCCCCTTTTTCTCTCCTCCTCCTTCTGGGCCTGTCTGAAAAGTTTCTGGGTGGAGTAGTTCTCTATCTTCCTCACATTCACATATATACACACACACACTGGCAATACACAGACATGTACCACTCAACCAGCGAGGAGTCCGACGTGGTGAGTCCCTCTTTAACGATGTCTTTACACACACACACACACACACACACTCACACACACACTCACATGAGTATACACCGACACACTCACACACTGTTAAACACACACTTATGTGCAGCACTTCAGTATAGACCCATTTGTTTTCTTTCCATCCAAACAAAGGAGTAAATTCCCGGCTCTTTTCTTGTGCTTTCCATGCCGGAGTCTGTGAGAGCAAATGGAGCAATCCCTGGACTTTCTCGTCGTTTTCTGCCTTGTTAGATGTGTGTTTGTGAGTCTAGATGCCCGGGACAGACTGAGCTCATTACCTTTTAAACTTCCCTTTGGACCTTATCACATACGTGCAAACCTTTTCCTGTTTTCTTTCTTAATGTTGTTTTTTTCAGGCTGTAGTCGAGTTTGAAGAACGGATTTAAAAAAAAATATATATATATTACATCTAAATATAAACTGTGTAGTTAAACGTTTGTACATTATTTCACATATTCAGTTAGGTGTTAATGTGTGATGCTGGAGCGGTGATTATTTATGTCAATCCTATTCGTAAAGCCTTACTACAGCTACTGATGCTAAAACACTGACAGTACATATGCAATGCTGTGAATATGTATAATACATGTAGAGAATGTTCTTTCTAGGAAAACAACTTTTTTTTGCAAAAAAGTATGCACATTGCATGTTATGTTAACAAATGGCTTGACACGGTTGATTTTCAACTTTTGTGGAAAACCTCAAAGAAAAACACACAGAATCATATAAATTTAGGGCTGTTTTCTTTCTAGTCCGGACTGCTGACTGTTGCTATATCAGAGTTATACACAGAAGAATATTTGATGTTCAGTGAAAGTAATTTATTTAACTCTTATTTAATCAGAGGCCAAAATAGAATTTGCAAAATAGAATTTGCACCTGTTTTGGTGTGAACAAGTTTGGTGTGAACTTGTTCAGCATTAAATTTCTTTGTCATGTCAAACTCCACAGTGGTGTTTAATGACTTGTACTGTATGAAATTAGACACTCGGTGCTTTGAGAAATTTGTAGTTTTTTTCTTACTACGGCCAATATTTTCATTTCAAAATGTTTTTTTTTTTCACTAAAATATTTATATTCATATACTCAATATCTTCAGAGTAGAATGATGATATCAATTAAACCCATTTTTGCTCTCAGAGATGCCCCAAGTGCTTTTTTTTTTTATGTGTCAAAAATTTAAAGGCGTTATTTTTAACCACTAAAATTCTATGTACGTTTATCCCAATAGAGGTAAAAATATCTCACACTGAAAGCCGGCGTAATTTCATAACAGACATGTGGCGATGAAAGAATTTATTTGTTCATACTGATTGAAAATGTCTGATAAGTCAGTTGTAACAGATTACTGGTAAAAAGGGTTAATCCCGATTCTCTGACACATCGGTAACACATTATCCACAGCGCTATAAAAACACTTAAAGTATGATAACTGGTGTTATAAACATGTACAAGGTGGATTTGGTCCTTGATAAATGATCATTTAGAATGACTTTATTGAAGAAGCTAGTAGTAAATAGACTAAGCACACTGTTAGTGTACACATTACCCAAAGTAACACAACATAACTGGAAGCATTGTGTTGTTTGAAAGAAAGAGTTGGATAAAGGTGAGAGCAACTTTTCAGTTTATTCAGGATGAGATATTGCATTATAACAGACTTGATTTATAGTAAATAAGAAGCATAAATGATGCTGCTATCTGTCTTTCAGTGAGGGTGCAATAAAAACAAATAATCTTGCTGAATTTGCTTCATTAAATGTGTTCAATCTATTGAACATGAACACAACTCGTTTTTGTACATCCGACATGATTTGATCAGGTATCGTCGAAATAAAACCAAACCCCAAGCTCTTACCTGAGCTGAGACTTGAACCCAGAGACTTATTAATATGCGTAATCATATGGTTAGGATTTCTATCAGTGCCAACATCCTCATAAATTCACAATGTAATCAGTTTGCTTTAACATTACGAGATAACGATCACATTCAATTACTAATTAGTAACTTTTATAAATTAAGTTTACATATTTTTATTTTTTAGATAAACAATACAAACGTATTTTTCCTTTCTGACTGACCACGTAGTCTATTTTTCACTGTGTACATTTACATTTACATTTACAGCATTTGGCAGACGCCCTTATCCAGAGCGACGTACATAAGTGCTTAAATCTCTAACATTGAATACATTAATGATGGCTCACTAAGTTACATACTTAAGATACCATGAGTTTAAAACATTTGTTCAAAGTTACAATGAAAAAGTGTCAAAGGGTGTTTTTTTTTTTTTTTAATGCAAAAGATAGGGAAAGAAGTGCTAGTTGAAGTGTTTCCTGAAGAAGTAGGTCTTCAACCGCCGCTTGAAAATAGCCAGTGACTCAGCTGTCCGGACCTCTAGGGGAAGTTCATTCCACCACCTTGGTGCCAGTACAGAGAAGAGTCTTGTAGTATACTTGCCTCTTACCCTGAGATATGGTGGAACCAGTCGAGCAGTGCTGGTAGATCAGAGGGTGCGGGGTGCAGTGCAAGGAGTGATGAGGGCTTTGAGGTAAGAGGGAGCTGGTCCAAACAAGCCGGGCAGCTGCATTTTGGATCATTTGCAGAGGACGGATTGCATTCATAGGTAGACCTGCCAGCAGTGCATTGCAGTAATCCAGTTTAGAGATGACAAGAGACTGAACAAGTACCTGAGCAGCCTGTGTGGACAGAAATGGCCGAATCCTTCTAATGTTGTAGAGAAGAAACCGACATGAGCGAGTCACATTAGCAACATGAGAGGAAAAGGACAATAGTGTACCTATCTATAGGTGTAATAGTTTTACTGTATGTTTGTGATGAGACCCAGTGGTTAGTTGAGGTCGTAAGTAAAATGTTAGTGCTCTCTTTCAGTTATCATGACCAACCTCACTGCTAACCTGTAATACAAATTAGTCTGTTTATTTATTAATTGTTTATTTGTTAATCTGTGTAGTTGGAGTTGATACGTGTCTGTTAATAATAGCACAAACAGTGAACATGTATGTGATTGGGCAGGGGCAGTGGTGGATCAAGTGTTTAACGGTTGTACATTTGAGGACCTGGGTTCAAGCCCCAGCACTTCTAAGTTGTCACTGTTGGGCCCTTGAGCAAAGGCCCTTAAGACTCTCTGCTCCAGGGGCCCTGTATCATGGCTGACCCTGTGCTCTGACACCAACTTTCAAAGTTGGGATATGTGAAGAAAGAAATTCACTGTGCTGTAATGTCTATGTGACAAAAATAAAAGCTTTTATTCTATTGAGTAATTATAAGGATCATCTTCAAACTTGTCTATGGCTTTTAAAGGATGTTTTTTTCCACTCTTCTGCCATATTATCTGTCCTATTAAAGCTGGCATAACTAAGGTCTGATGAGACAAGAAATGACAGATTTTATATATCTAGAGATGACACACTGTCAGTGTGACTATAAAAAGGAGAAATACTAAAAGCACATCTTTAGCTAGGAAAATATTGAGCTAGGTAAATACACAATATGTATGTGTGGTGGACAGAGAGAGTGAGAGAGAGAGAGAGAGAGAGAGAGAGAGAGAGAGAGAGAGAGAAATCTGGCACATAGAATATCTATATCCAAAGCTGCACACTTATATCCCTACAGGACAGAAGCATTCAACATTTACACATACTGGGCCAAGCAAAATAAAGAGTCATTAAACTTGAACAATGGCATGATCTAAAATAGCTTTTTGCAGGTATGCTTTTCAACATGGCCAACTAAAATTTAAATTGCTAATGCACTAAATAGAAATAGACCAAATTAATGTGTGAGTGCATGTGAGCTAAGTCAAGAGATCACAAACTTCCAGTAGACCCTCATAGATTTAATAAAAAAAACAATATGGAGATTTTCGATTCATAATAAAGATCAAAGCAGTTTATCTGTTGCTCTAAGACATTTATTATTATTAATAAATGTATTATTTATTTGTATTTTAAGGTGGAAAAAGCAAAAAGAAACGAGGAAACAAACAAGTTTCTGACTAGAATTGCATAATGACTCTTATTTGTATGTATTTTAACCATATATTCAAAGTAAGGGTATGAGAAAATTCAGAAAGGCAGGAAGGCTGAGTATTGTGGTGCACTGGCCTGAAACAACCTGGAAGTTTGGTGTTTTAAACCCTTAGAATATTTAGGATTCAAAATAATTTTACTATATTCATGAGAAGAGATAGCCTCACTCACTCACTTTCTACCGCTTATCCGAACTACCTCGGGTCACGGGGAGCCTGTGCCTATCTCAGGCGTCATCGGGCATCAAGGCAGAGTTTACACCCTGGACGGAGTGCCAACCCATCACAGGGCACACACACACACACACACACACACTCTCATCCACTCACGCAATCACACACTACGGACAATTTTCCAGAGATGCCAATCAACCTACCATGCATGTCTTTGGACTGGGGGAGGAAACCGGAGTACCCGGAGGAAACCCCCGAGGCACGGGGAGAACATGCAAACTCCACACACACAAGGCGGAGGCGGGAATCAAACCCCCAACCCTGGAGGTGTGAGGCAAACGTGCTAACCACTAAGCCACCGTGCCTCCCAAGAGATAGCCTTGCGAACTTTATTTGTTTTTAGAGAGATGGATGAGAAATGGAACGTTTGTATACTAAATGGATGGATCATTTCCCATATGCAGTTGAGCACTGAAGTTGGTTACATTGCACCAAAGCAGAGCAAGATGATTTGCAGACATTTGGGTGGGGGGCAGCATTTTAATGGGTCATATCTTGGAAGTTCGAAGTAGTTTTTGATCTCTGTGTATTTGAGCTGCAAAGTAGGAATAAAGCATCAGAGGTGGAAGTAAGTCACACATGTACAAGTCACAAGTAAGTCCCAACTCATGAATGTCAAGTCAAAGTCAAGTCGAGTCTTTTTTAATATTTGTCAAGCAAGTCTCAAGTCTCAAATTTGCGACTTAAGTCTGACTCAAGTCGAGTCCTCCATCTCCGAATCATTTAACTCAAGTCCGACTCATGTCTCAAGTCATGAATGTCAAGTCAAAGTCAAGTCGAGTCTTTTTTTAATATTTGTCAAGCAAGTCTCAAATTTGCGACTTAAGTCTGACTCGAGTCAAGTCATATGTCTCGAGTCCCCATCTCTGTAAAGCATGGACTCATCCATGTACGTCTTTTCTTAGAAACAATCAAGTCAGTTAACTGTATTGAGTGATGTGTATTTAAAACTATAAAGTCAGTGCTATAGAGTTAACAAGCGAATTTGTCTGTTGTATATGTTGATGGAAAGCAAATACTAGCAAAGACAGTGTAACTCATTTGAAGGTAAAAAGTGGTACTTAGTTTATTGTTCCTGCTGTTTGTTGCCATGTCGATTTCACATCCGTTACTGGACTAAGACTTCCAAGTTGAGCTGGCAATTGCTTTGGCTTTTCCTAGTTGCAGTTTATGAGTTTTAGTCAAATGCAACATAATTGCCACCCCTGCAATGAGTTCAGGATTACCTTTTAATGGCTTTTCACACATGAACTGGTTACTTCCATGTTAACAGAAACCTGGGTTATCTTGTTGTATGTATGTCACTGCTCTTACTTTACCTGTGGTTAACAATTTTTCCTGAATATTGTGTACATTACATTATATTATCTGTACATTCCCAAACATTGGTTGTTGGTTTTATATATATATATATATATATATATATATATATATATATATATATATATATATATATATATATATATATATTTATACTATCTATCTATCTATCTATATATATATATATATATATATATATATATATATATATATATATATATATATATATATATAAAACCAACAACCAATGTTTGGGATATATATATATATATATAGATAGTATAAATATATAAATATATATATATATATATAGTGCACAACAACAGGGTTAAATAACAGGACGTTTTCAGTTTCTGGGTGTCTGTTGTTAAGCAGGGTTTCATGGCTCTGAGTACAGACTAAAGCTTGTAAACCTAAACATTACATCACAGCAATGTTGGATGTAAGACCCATGGACCCAGGCCTTCAATCTGTATTAATACAGCCATAATCACAATACACATTCTCAAATGAAGCTCACTGCAGTTATGTCAGTGATGTGATTTTCATAGGTAGATTTCAACTACTACTCTCTGTGTGCGCTCGAAATCTGTGCTAACACCACCTCTGAATTACAAGTGTTAGTGATTCAAAATTACATACAGCTCTTACCCAGGGTTGAAATTGGGGTTTACAATGATGAAAACACAGGGTTAAGAAAAGCTCTTTAGAGAGATAGGGGGCCAGATGTCAATTCTAGACACCTGCTGGAATATTACAGCGCAACACCAGCAGTATTTCAGTCTTACTGCTGAAGTGAGTTGAAGCTGTATAAGTCAGAATAAATAAATCCTGATTCCGGTGCTCTAGACATGTTGGAGACTAGAGGCATCATCGCTCACTAAATACACTGCCAGTCTGTTTGCCTGGAGAAACTCTGTTATTTTAGCAAACATTTCTTTAATGCCATCTTCTAGCTGTTTTCCCCTGAAGCTTTATTTCTTTAAAGATGCCACTGATTTGAAGTAGAAATGTGTAGGCTTTTTGACAGATGAGAAAAGTGCAGTCTTCAGCCAGGTATGCCAGCTTGACTGTACTGGAAAAGATCGCTTAGAGGTAAGAAACTCTGTGCATAACTAGAATATCAGCTGCGATAGCTCCCCTTTCAAAAACCAGCATACTTGCAGAAAAGTAAGTACTCATCGTGCCCAGTTGAAGTCTACCTATAAAAATCACAACACTGACATGAATGCAGTGATCTTCAGTTCAGAAAGCTCACTGTCATTATGGCCGTATTTAAAGCAGAACGAAGGCCTAGGTCCATGGGTCCAACATCCAGGGTTTAGGGTCACAAGCTTTAATCTGTTCTGCAGAAACACTTACATGATCAGTTGCTGTCTTTGATATCACCATTTGTGAATATGGCTTCACAGTTCTTCCATCCTCTCTAAACTTTAAACAGGCTATCACTTATTATTTATCGAGCTGAACTGCCTACACGTACGAAATGGCTGTTTTCTAGCTGTGACTGGATATCAGCCGAGAGATCAAGTGGTCATCGCCAGTCTGTCATCACGCCTTCTTAGCCTCCAACAGCTGATTCCACCATGTCTCTCATACAATGCCAGCCTCCAGTTATACTAGTTTCTGTTGACATTCCACATAAAAATCTAGGGCATCCAGTCTGTCTCAACTGCATCCATGTATTAACTAAGGGGTCCTGTCATGGTTACCCTGTTCCTGATGTTCCTGATGAGAGCCATGTGTTTTAATTTGAATTTAGCTTCTACTTGCTGTGTGCACCCAGAAGCACATACTATGTCAGTACAGACTGCATTCAGTTCAGTATCTACCGTTCAGCTGTGGATACAGTACGTATTGATCGGAATATGTGTTTAGGTTGAATGCATACTACTGTACATCCAGACAAACTACATCCACCACATTGGTACTGTCATGTGGACATGTCATCGATAATCATATCAACTGCTGTTTTTTTTAAAAATCTTCAACAAGTTAACAGTTTACTCATTTATAGTTCAACAAGTACGGTTTAAGCACAAGGAACGACATTAAATACCTGTAGGTCTTCCACACCAGTGCTAGTACATTATGGGATATCACAATGTGCATTGGTTCCATATTGCAGAATCTCAGCAGAAGCAGTTGGTCAGCTGGGTATTTCTGACATTACATTACTGTTTTATAAATAGTGAGACTCTAGAATCTCCTTTGGCGCACTGTTTCACCTACAGTATAGTACAATAGTAACGCTATTTAGACGTAGATTCTGTCTCCTCCTCATCCCACGATTGGTTTATTGCACCATATGCACCGCTTCCTAATCTGCATTTCCCTGTGTATTTTTCCTGGATTTTTTTCTCACACATTTGACCCTGACCTGTTTCTCAGGATATGGTTATGAATGATCCTGTCTGCTTGTGTGCTGTCTCATGCTATCCATGGATCCGTTTAAATACGACTATTGGTATTGCACTTCTTCCCAACAAGTCATTCATCTCAGATCATTAATTCTAAAAAGGTATAAATTCGTATGTTAATTAAAATTCTTGATGCATTGTGAAATTGCTATTGCTGAGGACTAATATATCTATATTGGATTGTCCAATGGTCTTACTGTAAAGAGTAGAAATTCAGGCTGTAAAGCATCAGATGTCATGTTTGCAATGTTTAATGGAGCTGTGTAACTGAATAACGTTTATAATGTTAATACTAATAATAATGTTCTATAACACACATAAATAGTAATAGGACAATAGTATATGTTATAAACACTAGTATAATTTATTGCACTTTTTAATTTATTCAGTATATTTCATTTCATTCAGTTCAATTCAATTCAATTTTATTGTAAGAGAATAAGAAAGTTTAATTTTGGACGATTAATCAAATGCCTGTCGATCTCTTATCTGTCTCTGTTTCTCTCTCTCATACTCACTCAGTCTCTCGGCAATGTGATTTGCACGTGAAACAGGCACAGATTGAGCATGTTTGCAATGTCCCTAGAGAGAGTGAGAGAGATACACACTGCTGAACTTTAGTTAGAGGAGAACAAAGCCAAGGAACAGCGTGTGCCGTGTGTGTGTGTGTGTGTGTGTGTGTGTGTGTGTGTGTGTGTTGTATATTACGCATGCTGTCATGTGACATCAGCAAGGTGGCAAAGATGGCAAGCTTTCGAGTCACAGACACAAATTTAGAGACACGCACTTAGATGCGCACACAATCCCATTTACACACACACATAGACACAGTGAAGCAAACAGGCAGAGGCATTAATCACAGCAGAGAAAGAGCAGATGGAGATGCTGTGAAGAGGAGCTGAGAAGTGTGTGTGTGTGAGTGAGAGAGAGAGAGAGAGAGAGAGAGAGAGAGAGAGAGTAAGAGAGAGAGAGAGAGAGAGAGAGAGAGAGAGGAAGGAGGGGAGAGGAAGGGGGAGCAGAAGGGAGGGGGCTGAGTGAAAGCGAAGGTGCTGAGAGAACGCAGAAGAGAGGGACAAGACAGAGAGAAACAGAGAGAGGAATAACAGGATGCAACCCATAACAACATCATATGCAGAGAGTAGAAAGCTTGACACACACACACTCGGTGAGAGGATGGATGGATAGAGACTCCAGGGCAGGGACCAAGTGAGAGTGGGCTGACTGCAGCACCTGTGAGCCGCAGCAACAGCATCATCATCATCATCATCATCTGCAGCTCCACAATCCTGGACCTGCTTTCTCATTTCGCGGAGCATGGCAGCCTGGCCTTTTTAATTGAATGAGGATAATACAAACAGCAGCCTGTGCACCAGCTTCTGCAGCCCCTCTTCATTCAGCATGCGCTGGGAGAGCGAGAGAACACGCTCAAGTGGAATCACTGGCGGCCGTCGAACACAGCATAACACGGGCAGCGCGAGTCTCTGTTCTCAAAGCAACAGCAGCCGTACAACTAACGCTCTTACTGTTAGCTCCAGCAATAGTAGGGACATCAGGTAGCATAGTAATAAGTTTGTAGGGGCAGGTGTACCTTTTAAAAGAGCAACAGTGACAGATTGTAATGTAAATAATAAAAATAACAATAAAAATACATACAGAGTAGCTCTATTGCAGTATTGATTTACTTTTTAGTGATATTTGTTGAGCTGTAATTTGTGAAAAACTCTAAAGGGAATTCAGTGTTTTTTAGTGCTATATTGACACTAGTAGTAGCATGAATATCACTGCTATGAAGTGCTGACATGCTTTAAGATTTAGTTTAAGTGTGTAGTCATTTGTTGTTGTCACTTTTGCGTAACACTAGGTAGTGAGTGATAGCTCCTGTTGTGTGATTGTAGTTAGTGTGTCAGCTGTGTTTGTGGTTATGGTGAAGAGAGCGAAGGCTCCATCCATTTTGGCTGATGAAGGCCTCCTGGATACGGCTGCTGAAACGAGCAAAGGGGGGTCGAGTCAACAACGATATTGGCGTAAGAATTCACTTTACAAAGTGTGTGAGAGTGAGTGCCGAAGTGTGAAAATTTAATTGCATAACATCCCTCTGTGTGTGTGTGTGTATATATACATGTGTGTATGTGTGTACTGTGTATTGGTGATTATGGCTTGTATTATGTATGAACTTTGGATTATGTTATAAAACATTAACATTCCACTGGCTATAACCATGTAATGTCCTTATCAGAACCTGACCTTTGGAAATCTACGATGAATATTTATTACATAAATACACAGGAATTAATTCTGAAATTTTGCAATCCGCTATTCAGATCTTAGATGTAACTGTACGCTAATTAGACAGTTGTTTCACAATTTTTTTCCAAATCAGAAACAGTTAGGAACAATTTTAACAGCTAAACTCATTTTCCTTGCATGTTGTTAGCATATAATCTGCTGCTGTTTGACAATTTGCTGTGATCACAATATGGCAGAAATTTATGTTTAAAGCTGTAAAAAAAAAAAACACAGAATGCCATTTTAATCAAAACTACTATCCAAGCTGATCTTAAACAAATAAATAAATAGGACATTGTTCATTTTTTTCATCAGTCCCTCCAGGATATTGAGTTTTTTGTAATTGTTGCAGCCAACAACCACAACAAAAAAATCCTCTTTTTTTTATTTGCAATACAACTTGTAGATTTTTTGCCTTTTTTTTGTAGGAACCTACACAAATTGCCAAAAAGCACATGTTTCTTCTTTTGAACTTATTCTACCGGTGAAGAAACCCATGCAATTACTTTCTATGTTAGCTGTTCTCATGTTCGATGCACAGGAATTGAAGATGGCTTTGGCTGAATGCGTGTTTGATTATGTCACATGATGCTTCTTCAAATATTACTAGGTTTGAAAAAATCTTGGACAGAATGATTAGCATCATCTCTTATGAGAAGATAACATCTTAATTGGAAACATTATCTTGAGGACTATTTTTTTTATAAATAAAATAAAAATTGAGCAGTAGGTGTAAAACCTGGTAAGTTTATCCTTCACACAATGGTCACATTTATTTTACAGGAGAGCACATGGAATTAACCAAAATTTTTTTGGCTAATTAATTAAATTAAGTAATTAATTAATTAATTAATTAATTAAATATATAAAGTAAAAGATTGATCAGATAAAACAGGCTACATCCTGCATGTACATTGCAATTTCAAGACAGTATTAAGTAAGATGTGCTGGATGAAGTTTAATAAGTTTCCAAATAAGGAGAGTAGAAGTCCTTCTGTTACAAAATGAATAAATAATTAAGAAATTCTCATTCATATATCATCATATAAGTCTTTATTTCTTTATTTTTAAAAAGTTCACAAAATCTAAATCCCAAAAAAAAGTCAACTTAAAAACTGAATCTCTTCTTTTGAGCTTAACTCTAAATACGGTGTAAAGCCTACTTATATTTAGGACACTAGAGGAAGAGAAGTGGGAATTGGACTCTGTAAGACTTAACAGTTATGTATGTGACCCAGCACCAGGTGTAAAGGAGCACCGTGCTCTTGGAAAGACTGGCAACACAGTTTTCTCACACAATTGGGTCAGTTTGAGTAATGAGCTCCAGCTCGAGTAAACCGAATGTTAATGTCAAACGCATTGGGAGCGAATTTGTCAGCTGCACCGAATTGCATTTGCTGGTGTGTTTCCTCATGTACATACATTCAGCCTCTAACTTTAATCTAGTACAATTGATTCTCACAATCAGATGCTTTTAAAGGCATCCTTAATTTAGACCTTTGTAAATAATGCAGTGTAAAATAGGTCAGTGAAAAGGACTGATATAAAAAAAAAGGCTTTTCCACATAATCTGTTAAAGAAAGTCACTGCAAAAGAACGAAATATTTTAGAAATAAAATTCTCTGCAAATAAAGAATCAATGTCAGTTTATGACCTTTTGAAAAACGATTCTGTTTATTTAACTTTTATTTGATTTCATGCTTCAGGATGTAATGCAGAAATGCTGTATAAAAACTCTGCAATATAGAACACTGTTGTATTTTTGATATGATGACTCAGTTGCACATTTGCCTGGTAAAAATATTTATATAGTAAATTTAGTGGGGTTTTTTTCAGACCATTTTACTTTACTGAATCATTTTCTTGTGAGTCCTTAGGTTACTGTGACTGTATTGTTATAGTTGAAAATCAGCATTGCAGTGACTGCACCACAAGTGCCACGGGGGCTGTGTGTGTGTGTGTGTGTGTGTGTGTGTGTGTGTGTGTGTGTGTGTATTTATGAATATATTTACATTCATGCATACTGTATGAAACAATTATTCTCTCATCTTCCACAATGACCTCTTTTGCCAGAACACTATTCAAAGGAGGAAACTATAGATTAAAAGAATTTAGAGTAAAGATCCAAACAATGTAGACTCTCTACAGTTCTGCGATCATTGGGTAGTGTGTGATATACAAGTGTTCTCACATAAAAGCACTTTAGATTATTAAGAACAACAAGTGACAGTTAGATCTTAAGTCGCTCTTATGTGACACTCTATTTCTCCAAGCTATTGCATTGTTATCATTGAGCTGAAAATGTATCTACATGTGTATGTGGTACTGTGTTAAAGCTTCTCCCTTTGCTTTCTCTACAGGGTTCGGCAGATTCGTACACCAGCCGCCCGTCTGACTCGGATGTGTCTCTAGAGGAGGACAAAGAGGCATTGCGTAGAGAGGCTGAGAGGCAGGCCCAGCTCCAAGTCGAAAAAGCCAAGGTTAAATTTTACTTGCTAGTAACTTTTAAGTGCTTGTCTATATTGGTACTGTCTGTGTGCATGTGTATTGTCAATAAATTATTTAAGTTGTGTGCTCAGTTGAAGTGATCATAGTGATCATAAGGTGTGCGTTATCCTCTTAGTCTCAGCTTATCATCACATTGTTTATATTAA
This sequence comes from Tachysurus vachellii, assembly GCF_030014155.1. Lineage (NCBI taxonomy): Eukaryota > Metazoa > Chordata > Actinopteri > Siluriformes > Bagridae > Tachysurus > Tachysurus vachellii. The sequence goes on along the minus strand of NC_083466.1, from coordinate 10,011,886 downwards.
ATAACATTATTCAGTAAATACTATTAATGGTTTAATAAATAGAGTGAAACTTTTAAGAAATGGAATTATTTCAGAGAGTGAGGCTTGTGAGTCTCCACGCACTGAGTAAGATATGACCATCAAATCCTGATCTGTTTTAGGTTGTTTAGACATTTACATTTTAAGATTTCAGTCTCTCCAGAGTGTAGAAAAAGAAGTGTTTACACTATCAATCAGAGATCACACTATTGTATCGAAACCATCCAAGCCAATTTTCATCCAGGATGGAGGGAGTCTTGTTATATACTGTATCCTGCCCTCATCAATCTCAGCAACACTGCTAGTGATCATCTAGTAATACTAATAATAATGGGTGTCTTTGAGCTCATGGATGTGGAAGTGGGTGGATAGCACTTTCCTCCTCAAGTGTTTTACATTTAAATTTACACTTACAGCATTTGGCAGACGCCCTTATACAGAGCTATGTACAATAGTGCTTACGTCTCTATCATTGAATGCATGAACTCTGGTTCACTAGGCTACAGACTTAAGATACCATAAGCATGAGTCTAAATATACAGGATACACATACAGCAAACAGGGAAGATGATAGTTGAAGTGTTTCATGAATCAGTAGGTCTTCAACCATAGTTTGAAAATGGCTAGTGACTCAGCTGTCCAGACCCCTAGGGGAAGTTCATTCCACCATGTACCTGAAAGCCTTTGTGGACAAAAATGGCCATATACTTCTAATGTTGTAGAGAAGGAACCGACATGAGCATGTCACATTAGCAACATGCAAGGAAAAGGACCGTTGATTGTCCATGGTTACCCCAATGTTGTGAACTGTGACTGAAGGGACGATCAGATCGTTAAGCAGGGATATTGCAAGATCATGACCTGGAGATGAATCACCTGGGATGATCAGAAGTTCAGTTTTGCTAGGATTGAGCTTTAATTGATGAGCCATCATCCACGATGATATGTCTGCCAGACATGCTGAGATCCGAACAGAAGCTGTGGTATCTGAGGGTGGGAAAGATAAGTTGTGTATCATCAGCATAGCAGTGGTAAGAGAACCCGTGTGAGGAAATAACTTCACCAAGAGAGTGAGAATACAGGGAAAAAAGAAGAGGATCAAGTACTGAGCCATGTGGGACACCAGTGGAGAGTCTGCATGGAGCAGATGTCACTCCCCTCCATGTTACCTGATATGAGCATCCTTCCAGGTAGGAAGCGAACCATTCCCACACTGATCTGCAAATTCCAAGACTCCTGAGGGTGGACAAGAAAGTCTTGTGGTTGACCGTATCAAACGGTGCTGAAAGGTCGAGGAGGATGGGGACGGATGACAGCTTGGCTGATCTAGCAGCATGTAGTTTCTCAGAGACATCCAAAAAGACTGTCTCTGTCAAATGTGCTGCTTTAAAGCCAGATAGGTTAAGATCTGGTTGTTTTGTGAGAGATAGACAAACAGTTGATTATAGACAATGCGTTCAAGAATTTTTGAAAGAAAAGAGAGAAGTGATACTGGTCTGTAGTTACTGATGTCTGATGTATCCAGAGCAGGTTTCTTCAGGATGGAAGTAATCCTTGCTCTCTTGAAGGTAGTTGGTACATGACCAGATGTTATGGATCCATTGATGATAGTGGTCTGGGCAGATGGTAGGATTGCAAGACTGGATGAGTTGTAAAATTACCTCCATGACATTGCTTTAAGCAACAGTTCAAACATATGTTTTTGGATTGCCTTCACCTCACTGGTTGGTTGCTGTTATGTAGAGCGAGAGATGCCTAATGGGTTGGACTTGGTCTTGATTCTTTTAGAGAGAAAACAGTGGATGCTGTGGTCAGATTTCTATTTCGTCCTTCGTCTAATTAAACATATTAAACATTAAACATGTTTTTTTTGTTACAAACTGTGTGCAAACATACTAAGAGTAGTTACTAATTTATGACTGTGACATGTAGCATGCAGTAAGAAATCAGTTAAAGAGTTATTGCTCATATATTTATACAAATATTTTTGTTATTTTGCATTCACATTTATTTTCTGGAACAAATACTGTCTGACATTATTTAACAGCTACTTACCAGAAAATGTGTCCAATCAAAACAAGTTGAAAGACAGTGTCATGACTTACAGACAGAGGTCATGAAACATGCAAAAACAGAGCCAATCCAAAATGGCCAAGGACTAAGCAAAGCTATGTTCAAAGCCAGAGAGAGCCAGGAATGTAAACAATGTCTCAGTAACGTCACTGACATGAATGCTGGAGAGAGAATGAACAGTCCGGTGCATATAAGTGGTCGAACTGATTGGAACCTGATGTGTGTGTGTGATTAAAAGGTGATTGTGAATGAAGATAGGATTCCTGGAAGTCTAGTGACTGATCATTTGATCGGTTGTTGGCTTCCTTTTGTGCCAGATTTTCAACTGGAACTCATGGGGAGTGTAGTTCGAGTGGGTATTAATACCACTATATTACATGGGTGATAGGCAGCGCAGTGAGGGTGAGATGTCTGGAATTTTCCTCTCTCATTTTTTTTTTTAAATTGGACCAAAAGATTGAGTGAGAGAGAGCAAGACAGCGAGAGAGAGAGACAAACACTAATGATTGACAGAAGGGAGAATGAGAGAGGTGACATCAGAAGGAAAGCTGATAATGGGGACATTTACATATAAGGAAATAATCAGGACATATTAAGGAAATGACGTTTCCACTGAGGTCAGCTGAGTGATAGATAACAACATTATGAAAATCACTGAGAGAAATTTTAGTAACAGAATGAGGATGAAGGATGAAGTGTTGAGATGAGACAGTGCAAGAGATGTGAAGTGAAATTTCCAGGATAAAAGCAAACCTGACAAGTGGAGTCTTAGGGACAGGGCAGCAAGATACTGTCGCTGAGTTCTCTAGACTTATATAGGTCTCAGTAAAGTTCAGATGAAGTTAGTATTCTGGGAGGCTGTGTGTAAATCCTCTTGTTCTATAAGTTCTATAAGGACACATTAAACTGTGGCACATGTTTGAAGAAAAGCAACAATAACCTGGGTTAAATAAATGAAAGCAACAGTAGGCTGAATAAAAAAGAATGAAGATGATACATACAGTAGTCGTGCAGAAGTCCGGTCTGGAATTAAGCTTGAGCTTATGGACAACTATCAATTTACCGACACACATTTTAAACCAATATTAAGTCAACAACGTTACATTCAACAGCACCAAGAAGGTACTCTGGTATAAATCCATGCAAGATAGAAAAACAGTGCACACAAGAATATGTTCACCAGACCAAAGCAATGCAGCAGAACTACATTTTAAAGTGAAACTAGGTTAAAACTCTTTGTATTCTTTGGAGACTTTGCCCAGTTTTTACTGTTTATTTCAGAGAGATTTTTATCAAGAACAAACTTGTTTACTTTAGAGCTGTTGCTGTTTTTTGAATAAGACAGAACTATTCCATTAGTTTTAATAATGTTAACATATTTTAATATGTACTGTGCAGCTGATACAACTAAACTAAAATACAAAATCTATTGAATCAAGAAGCAATTTTGGCTCAATTGAAGATTAGGGCAAATTTAAGGAAGACTTATATATTGTTGTGATAGTGTCAGACATAGAATGGATAGGATACTGTAAACTAATTGACCTACAAGCTGAAATTGGTGTTAATTCCACCCCTGACTTGTGTGTGGCTGCAGTGATCTGTTTATCATCTTCTTCTTGAAGTGAATAACTTTGGACCTACTTTTAGGCACCTACACATGCTAAACACTCATTTGTTCGTGGCTTGCTCTACATTTGAAATGTCGAAACATAAAGTTCCAGACTGAACAGCTTTAACTGTATACTGGGGAAAGTGGAGCATTGTCCCACCTGCTTTTCCCTGGTGCCGCCACTAAACTCGTCTTCTAGCCGTTGCAGAACAGAACCATTTGTTTTTCAGCTGACAAAGCAGGCTACACTTTCTAAAGGTGTCCACTGAAGGACACAACTAGGTAGAAATGCTCTGATTGTGGAGTCCCAAAATCCCTCAGCTACAAATTCTCACTTTCTCGTGGAGTGGAGTTCATTTTTTTGCACTGATTCCATAATTCATGCTAGTAAAAGCAGCTCACCCTCATTAGTATAGTAGCTTGGAATCATAAGTAAACATTATTAACATAATATGTTGATTTTTTGGGAACTCGTTTGTCCCTGCGCTGCATATTTATTGCCAGACATAACTCATTTGCTAATTGCTAAGTTCTCTATTTTTCTCACTATGATGTTTTAGAGCAGGAAAAAACAAAACTGTTCAGCACAAGAGGATTACGGGGCTGGGATGAATGTTTGACATTTTTGATTATCCATTGATATTCTGTGTTTCTTCTCCACGTTATCAATCTTATACTGTTCAGTTAATTTACATTTACATAAAAACTGATATATCTAGAAGACGACAATATAAGTCATTCTACCATATAAGATTTTTAATGTCGTGCCAGAGAAGTAAACTGCACTGAGTAGAGCCTTTTTTTTGTATTTAGTGAGGTGTTTACAGAAGAAGTGAGCCTTCAGCTGCTCTTTATACACGTTTTAACAAATCTGTTGACCATTAACCACCAAAAGT